>NC_090718.1:300000-428831 GCF_040954835.1 Lepisosteus oculatus
GGGGAGAGGGAGAGGGAGGGACAGGGACAGGACGTGCCGCTGGTGGAGACAGAGGAGGGACGGTCAGGGACTCACCTGCAGCTCCCGGTCTCTCTCCCGCGCGCCGCGGTGCCTCTTCTTCCTGGGCCCGGCTGCTGGCTGAAGGACGGACGAGGGGGAGGAGCCAGAGGGCTCGTGCAGTCCCTCCTCCTCCCCACCGTGGGCAGAGTCCGCCGGGGCCCCGCCTTCCTCCTGGAACAAACAGCAAGGAGTCACGGCAACGGAAGTGACTCACCCACACCCCGCCCCTCATCACACTGGCTCCGCCCCCTCACCTCCAGCAGCAGGGTCAGCTGAGCGCTGCGGAAGTCGTCCCCGTAGGAAGTCAGCGTCTTCATCAGGAACCTGCAGCAGACAGACAAGGGTCAGGGCACCTGCTGTCTCAGCCACAGAACTAAAGCTCCCACGAGGCCCTGCCTGCCCACTGCAGGGGACTGTGGGAAATGTAGTTTCTAAAATTCTTACTGCCTATTTCAGACCAAGCGCAGAACACCTAGCAGTTCTGCTGAACCCAGCCCGCCAGGCGCCATGGCCAGGGCTCAGAGACTCGCACCCATGACGCAGGAGCGGGCTGTGGGCCCTGTAGCTGCCTGAGGGTAAGATCTCCAGTCACAGTCCAGAGGCACTCCGCCAGCGGGAGCTGTAGTGCTCCACAGACAAGGGGACTACAACCCCCATGAGCCTTTGATGGAGCCGCCGCAAGGCACTGTGGGAAGTGTAGTCCTGCAAGCCCTGCCATTTCAGGCCCCTCCTCCTGCCCACCTGCGCTCCTTCTTCAGGCGCCGCGTCAGCCGGCACACTTGGTGGAGGCGGGACAAGATTCTCTCATTCACCTGAGGGAGAGAGAGAGCGAGCGGTAGACATGGAAAGAGCCCGTGAGCTCCTGTCCCTCCCCCCGCGGCAGGGATCGGATCGGCCGGGCCCGGCGCCCCACCTGCTCCAGCTCCTTACAGCGCCGGCTCAGCGCCTGGTACTTCCTCCTGTCCCTCTCCCTCTGCTCCGCCTCCTCACGCAGCTCTGCCCCTGGCTCCTCCGAGACCCCGCCCCCATCCACGAACTCCACCCCCTCCGTCTCCAGCTCCGCCTCCAGGATGTTGCCCCCGAAGAGGGGGGGCAGAGCCAGGCCGGAGAAGTCCTCCATCATCCTGCCTAAGGGA
Source organism: Lepisosteus oculatus (assembly GCF_040954835.1). NCBI lineage: Eukaryota > Metazoa > Chordata > Actinopteri > Semionotiformes > Lepisosteidae > Lepisosteus > Lepisosteus oculatus. Next base: position 301,197 of record NC_090718.1, read on the forward strand.
CAGCGATGGGCAGGGGTCACGCGGCCTTCTCACAGACCAGCAGGGGGTGCTGCTCCCTCTCGACCAGCACAGGGTCCTGTGTGGTCCAGTCCCCCATAATCCCCTGGGGCAGCAGCTACTCGCGCACTCTGGACCACTGCACTGACACTGCCCACAGGAGAGGAGTCCCTGCTGCACAGAGCTGTGCGACACCTCCACTGCTCCAACACACACTACACTACACCAGCAGCAATATCACCCTGCAACTCACAACTGGAACCCACTGAAGCTAAACTGGTGTGAGCCTGGTCAGTACCTGGATGGGAGAGCTCCTGGGAAAAACTAAGGTTGCTGCTGGAAGAGGTGTTAGTGGGGCCAGCAGGGGGCGCTCACCCTGCGGTCCATGTGGGTCCTAATGCCCCAGTATAGTGACGGGGACACTGTACTGTAAACAGGTGCCGTCCTTCGGATGAGACGTAAAACCGAGGTCCTGACTCTCTGTGGTCATTAAAAATCCCTAGGCGCTTCTCGAAAAGAGTAGGGGTGTTACCCCGGCGTCCTGGCCAAATTTCCCATTGGCCCTTACCAATCATGGCCTCCTAATAATCCTCCTCTATGAATTGGCTACATTACTCTGCTCTCCTCCCCACTGATAGCTGATGTGTGGTGAGCGTTCTGGCGCACTATGGCTGCCGTCGCATCATCCAGGTGGGGCTGCACATTGGTGGTGGTGGAGGGGATCCCCATTACCTGTAAAGCGCTTTGAGTGGAGTGTCCAGAAAAGCGCTATATAAGTGTAAGCAATAATTATTATTACTGCACTGACACTGCCCACAGGAGAGGAGTCCCTGGTGCACAGAGCTGTGCGACACCTCCACTGCTCCAACACACACTTCACTACACTACTGCCCTGACACTGCCCACAGGAGAGGAGTCCCTGCTCCCCTACTGAGGTCGGGCTGCACATGGGTGGTGGAGGGGATCCCCATTACCTGTAAAGCGGGATGGAGTGTCAGCGATTATGATTATTACTGCGGTAACCCCTGCCTGCTGTAATCACACACTTCGCTGTTCTCAGTTTCCTCTAACTGTACAGCTCCGCCTCAGTCTCTATTTGCGTCTTACCGGATGCTACGATCTACAGTCCAGGCCACAGGTATCCCCGGTGTCTTCTCCTTCAGCGCGCCGTCTGCGGATGGCCGCTTTGTCAGGGACTTACATTTATTTAAATTAAATCAGGCCAAACAACGCCAAGTTAACAGACTGCAGACGCTCGTCTTCAGGCTTGGAAGAGGCGCACGAATTTTGCGTCATCAACCGCTTTTCTTACCGTAAAATACGTAGCGCAACCCTCTTACGTGCAAAATTATTTTTTAATCGAAACTTGAAAATGTGTTTTAAGAGTTAAAATGCCATCATTTTACGGCTGAGATAGGATTCGGACTAAGAGAAATAAAAAAAACATATGCTTTTGTAGCAACAGGAAACAAAGAACATTACAGTGTTTACCGATCTCGAGTGCGCAACTCTTCCTTTCGTGGGTGATTACGGTAACGAGTGTGGCGCGACGAAGCTAGCGCCATTTTGGCTCCGAGAAGGAGGTCGCAAAAGCCCCGCAAAAGGGCTGAAATGTTGAACCAAAATGGCGCCGAAGCAGCTCCGGTTGTCGTTAAATATCTGTCGGGCTCGGCCCCCCTTCCCAGAAGCCCTCTCGGCCCTGCTGCTTCCCGGTGGAGATCATGGCTGGACGTGAGTACAGCGGGTCGGGTCGGCCCGGGCTGGGCCGCTGGGCTGTGTGCATGTCTGCCGGCGGGGCTGCGGTAGTGTCCCGGTGACCCTGTTCCTCTCCTTACAGGTGTGGCAGCTTTCCTGAAGGGCGCCTGGAGCAGAGAGCCTGTGGTGACCGTGGCGTGCGGGATCGGGGCGCTGGGTCAGTGCCCTTCCGTCTGTCCATCAGCGTGTCTTTCTCCCAGTGCCCTTCCGTCTGTCCATCAGCGTGTCTTTCTCCCAGTGCCCGTCCGTCTGTCCATCAGCGTGTCTGTCTGACCGCCTGTGTTTGTCTCTGTGTCCGTCTGATCCGCTCCGGGTCTTACAGCCCCGCGATGTCAGTCCGGGTCCGCGGCAGTGTGATCCACTCCGGGTCTTACAGCCCCGCGATGTCAGTCCGGGTCCGCGGCAGTGTGATCCACTCCGGGTCTTACAGCCCCGCGATGTCAGTCCGGGTCCGCGGCAGTGTGATCCACTCCGGGTCTTACAGCCCCGCGATGTCAGTCCGGGTCCGCGGCAGTGTGATCCACTCCGGGTCTTGCAGAGCCGCGATTTCAGTCCGGGTCCGCGGCGGTGTGATCCGCTCCGGGTCTTACAGAGCCGCGATGTCAATCCGGTCCGCGGCGGTGTGATCCGCTCCGGGTCTTACAGAGCCGCGATGTCAGTCCGGTCCGCGGCGGTGTGATCCGCTCCGGGTCTTACAGAGCCGCGATGTCAGTCGGGTCCGCGGCGGTGTGATCCGCTCCGGGTCTTACAGAGCCGCGATGTCAGTCCGGTCCGCGGCGGTGTGATCCGCTCCGGGTCTTACAGAGCCGCGATGTCAGTCGGGTCCGCGGCGGTGTGATCCGCTCCGGGTCTTACAGAGCCGCGATGTCAGTCGGGTCCGCAGCGGTGTGATCCGCTCCGGGTTTTACAGAGCCGCGATGTCAGTCGGGTCCGCGGCGGTGTGATCCGCTCCGAGAGTCTGACCAGGCCTGTACCTCTGTCTCTGCAGCTGTCCTCTTCCCCCTGATCAGCCCCTACACCAAGTACGCGGGGCCCATGAACATGGCCGTACCCTACAACTATCCTGGTGAGTCTCCTTCCTGCCCCACCAATGGGCTGGTCCACTCTGAGGTGGGGGGGGGAGGGTGGAGGCTGGGCTGGTCCACTCCGATTGGGGGGGGAGGGTGGAGGCTGGGCTGGTCCACTCCGATTGGGGGGGGAGGGTGGAGGCTGGGCTGGTCCACTCTGATTGGGGGGGGGAGGGTGGAGGCTGGGCTGGTCCACTCTGATTGGGGGGGGGAGGGTGGAGGCTGGGCTGGTCCACTCCGATTGGGGGGGGAGGGTGGAGGCTGGGCTGGTCCACTCGATTGGGGGGGGAGGGTGGAGGCTGGGCTGGTCCACTCGATTGGGGGGGGAGGGTGGAGGCTGGGCTGGTCCACTCTGATTGGGTCGGGGAGGAGGCTGGGCTGGTCCACTCTGATTGGGGGGGTGGAGGCTGGGCTGGTCCACTCTGACTGGGGTAGGGACAGGTCCTTCCATCTGTGACAGAGTGCGCTCTGACCTCGGTCTCTCCTTTCAGTGCCCCTGAGGGATGACGGGAACATGCCCGAGGTGCCCAGCCACCCCTGTGACCCCCAGGGCCCGACGCTGGACTGGATGAAGAAGTTGTGAACCCTGTCGTCTGCGGGCTGTACATCCTGTCGCTCATTAAACACTTCTGTCTGACTGAAGCTCGCGTCCGGCTCCTCGTTAGCCCCTGATAGAGTGGCGCCAGATGTTGCACCCCCACTCCAGGGGCGCCCCACATCTTTCCTCACCCCGAAAGCAACACACGACTCAGGCAGGCAGGAGCTAGCAGTCTTTATTTCAGAAAGAGAGGGTGCACAGCAGCACAACACCGGGACTCACACACAGAGCAGGGCGGCATCATGTCAGATCAGCCCCCCAGACCCTCACCCCGACAGCAGAGGGTCCCCCAACACTGTCCCAGTGCACCCAGACCAGTAACACTGCTGCCTGTGACTCTATAGAGTCTATAGGATGAGGGAGTGTGAGTGTTGTTACAGTGATACTGCTGTCTGTGACTCTAGAGTCTATAGGATGAGGGAGTGTGAGTGTTGTTACAGTGATTCTGCTGTCTGTGACTCTATAGAGTCTATAGGATGAGGGAGTGTGAGTGTTGTTACAGTGATACTGCTGTCTGTGACTCTAGAGTCTATAGGATGAGGGAGTGTGAGTGTTGTTACAGTGATACTGCTGTCTGTGACTATAGAGTCTATAGGATGAGGGAGTGTGAGTGTTGTTACAGTGATACTGCTGCCTGTGACTCTATAGAGTCTATAGGATGAGGGAGTGTGAGTGTTGTTACAGTGATACTGCTGTCTGTGACTCTATAGAGTCTATAGGATGAGGGAGTGTGAGTGTTGTTACAGTGATACTGCTGTCTGTGACTCTAGAGTCTATAGGATGAGGGAGTGTGAGTGTTGTTACAGTGATACTGCTGTCTGTGACTATAGAGTCTATAGGATGAGGGAGTGTGGGTGTTGCTACAGTGATACTGCTGTAAGTGACTCTATAGAGTCTATAGGATGAGGGTGTGTGAGTGTTGTTACAGTTATACTGCTGCCTGTGACTCTATAGAGTCTATAGGATGAGGGAGTGTGAGTGTTGTTACAGTGATACTGCTGTCTGTGACTATAGAGTCTATAGGATGAGGGAGTGTGGGTGTTGTTACAGTGATACTGCTGTCAGTGACTCTATAGAGTCTATAGGATGAGGGAGTGTGGGTGTTGTTACAGTGATACTGCTGTCTGTGACTCTATAGAGTCTATAGGATGAGGGAGTGTGGGTGTTGTTACAGTGATACTGCTGCCTGTGACTCTATAGAGTCTATAGGATGAGGGAGTGTGAGTGTTACAGTGATACTGCTGTATGGGCTCTATAGAGTCTATAGGATGAGGCAGTGTGAGTGTTGTTACAGTGATACTGCTGTCTGTGACTCTATAGAGTCTATAGGATGAGGGAGTGTGAGTGTTGTTACAGTGATACTGCTGTCTGTGACTATAGAGTCTATAGGATGAGGGAGGGTGAGTGTTGTTACAGTGATACTGCTGTCTGTGACTCTATAGAGTCTATAGGATGAGGGAGTGTGAGTGTTGTTACAGTGATACTGCTGTCAGTGACTCTATAGAGTCTATATGATGAGGGAGTGTGAGTGGTGTTACAGTGATACTGCTGTCTGTGACTCTATATTAGAGTTACCAGGGGTTAAGAAAACAGTGCTTAAAGAAAGTACAAAATTAAACAGCTATAAAAAAGCGCAGTTGTGCTACTGTGATTATTTAATGTCGTTACAGTTACTCTTCTCTGTTAATCTGGCTACACTCTGGTAGAGTAAAGACCAACATGCAGAACAATTACACTCATCTCGGCAGTGACAGCAGACCGATCCACTCCAGGTTTTACCAGATGCCTGCGGACATTTTCGATCCCGGGTTCCGTTTCTGGACTTGATCGAAACCGAGCCCGCGCGTCTCTGGAAAGCCAGGAGCGGACTGCCGGCTGTGGAGCTGGAGCCGCTGTAATACCACCAGTAAATCCCCGTTCGTGTTCAGACGCTGGGCGCCCCCCCGGTCATCACGAGTCTGCGCTGCAGTGTCCTGAGCCCCACAGACAGAGGGGGTGTCAGCCATGGCCCCCCGCACGTACCCGAATGCCTCGCCACTTCCTGTCGCCCTCTGGTCGCCCCACTGTCCCCTTCCCTTCCCTGTCGACCCCCTGACTCCTTCACTCCTTCACATCCTCACACAGCTTCCACCTCCTTTCCCAGTCCAAAGACACATGGAGCAGAGAGAGCCTACAGCTCCCATAAGCCCTTGCTGTGCCCTGTGGGTTTGTGGGAGATATAGTCCACCCTGCTCCTTTCACTCCCCTGTAACTTTTTCTCCTGAACGTCGGTGAAGAAACTACAACTCCCATGAGACCGTGCTGCAACCCTGCCAAGTTTACCCCGTCGCTGCTGCTAGAGCCCCCTGGGTTAGACGAACCAGATATGGTTCTGCTTAATTTCTGCATGTTAACGGAACTACAGCTCCCATTAGCACCAGCTGAATGGAAGTCTCCTGCGTGTCTGCTGAGGTGATCCACTGCATTGTGGTATTTGTAGTTTCCGTTCGTCTGAGAGTTCTCCTCAAAAAACAGCCTTTCAGCTGTTCCGCCAGCCGGGGGAAAGAAAACTACAACTTCCATGAGCACCTGCAGCAGGAACCCAAGTACAGCAGCGAGGGCTTAGGCTAACAGCACTGTGGGAGTTGTAGTTCCCCTCCCTCACATGACAAGACCCCTCCAGTCTCCTCCTTGTTTCCAAATAACTAAACAGTACTAATAAAAAAAAGAAAATTAAATTACCATTAGAATCTCAGATTTTCCTTCCAGTCTATTCCTGTAGTTCTGTCAGTGATCTAGTGTTTGAATCTAGTCTACCAACACACACCTATTTCCTCTAACCGTTGTCACTGTAAATACGCAGTGAAAACCTATCGTCACATGGTGGCACTTCTGTGTCAAGTTAGGATTTAGTATCTCACAGTGGCCTTTGTGAAGCTGTGCTCTGTTACACAGGGAATAAGTCCATTTTCATTTACAGAGCACACACTACACATCCCATGAGTCTTTCCTGTTGATCGCAACAGAAGGGGAGAATGGGAAATGTAGTTTTGTCCTTTGCTACTCTTAGTACTAAGACACCAGTATTTATGTTTAAAGGAAGGCTCCACAGTCTGTCCCCCCCGGATTAGTTGTGTTGCCCTCCGATAAAACACCAGTTCTCTCCAACTGCAGCACCCAATGCCAGGTGTAGCCAGTCCCCCTGGAGTCCAGCGGTGGCTCAGCAGCGCCCCCTGCTTCCCGGCGACGGTACCACACCGGCTCTGATGACGCCAGGCTCAGCTGCCTGATGAGAACGACCGCCGAAACAGCTCTCAGGGGAACAGCGAGTGGAAACGGGCTCAGTTCTCCAGAGTCTGAGGGACGCAGGAGGTGCTTCTTTACACAAAGAGCAGCGGAGGAGGGTGTCTGGGACATGTGGTTTGGCCGGACCTGCATCATGTCTGAAGTGTGATACTCTACTGTAACACTGCTGAACTTACTACACTGGACTGTAGTGCAACACTGCTGTAGTGTAGTGTAGTGTAGTGTAGTGCAGTGTAGTGTAGTGTAACTGCTGTAGTGTAGTGTAGTGCGGTGTAACACTGCTGTAGTGTAGTACAGTTTAACACTGCTGTAGTGTAGTGCAGTGTAGTGTAGTGTAGTGTAACACTGCTGTAGTGTAGTGCAGTGTAGTGTAGTGCAGTGTAGTGTAGTGTAACCCTTCTTTAGTGCAGTGTAGTGTAGTGTAACAGCTGTAGTGTAGTGTAGTGCAGTGCAGTGTAACACTGCTGTAGTGTAGTGTAGTGCAGTATAACACTGCTGTAGTGTAGTGCAGTGTAGTGTAGTGTAACACTGCTGTAGTGTAGTGTAGTGCAGTGTAGTGTAACACTGCTGTAGTGTAGTGCAGTGCAGTGTAACACTGCTGTAGTGTAGTGCAGTGTAGTGTAGTGTAGTGTAACACTGCTGTAGTGTAGTGCAGTGTAGTGTAGTGTAACCCTGCTTTAGTGCAGTGTAGTGTAGTGTAACAGCTGTAGTGTAGTGTAGTGCAGTGTAACACTGCTGTAGTGTAGTGTAGTGCAGTGTAACTGCTGTAGTGTAATGCAGTGTAGTGTAGTGCAGTGTAGTGTAGTGTAGTGCAGTGCAGTGTAGTGCAGTGCACCGCAGTGTAACACTGCTGTAGTGTAGTGTAGTGTAGTGTAGTGCAGTGTAGTGTAGTGCAGTGCACCGCAGTGTAACACTGCTGTAGTGTAGTGTAGTGCAGCGTAGTGTAGTGTAGTGCAGTGCAGTGTAGTGTAGTGTAGTGCAGTGCACCGCAGTGTAACACTGCTGTAGTGTAGTGTAGTGCAGTGTAACACTGCTGTAGTGTAGTGCAGTGTAGTGTAGTGCAGTGTAACACTGCTGTAGTGTAGTGTAGTGTAGTGCAGTGTAGTGTAGTGCAGTGTAACACTGCTGTAGTGTAGTGCACTGTAGTGTAGTGCAGTGTAACACTGCTGTAGTGTAGTGCAGTGTAGTGTAGTGCAGTGTAACACTGCTGTAGTGTAGTGCACTGTAGTGTAGTGCAGTATAACACTGCTGTAGTGTAGTGTAACACTGCTGTAGTGTAGTGTAGTGCAGTGTAACACTGCTGTAGTGTAGTGCAGTGCAGTGTAGTGTAGTGCAGTGTAACACTGCTGTAGTGTAGTGCAGTGTAGTGTAGTGTAGTGCAGTGTAGTACAGGGTGATCTGGCTGTTTTAAAGAACAGACTCACTCTGTTCCTCAGACCAGTGCAAAGTTTCTCCACAGTTCTGGGGAGATTGCTCGGTCTCATCAGACAGTGACCTCTGGCCGAGCAGGGCCGGTCCCGGTCCAGTCCCGGTCCAGATTCCTACTGGATCAGCGGGGCTGAGCGGTCGTTGGTCACTGTTTTCCGGAGCCGGACGTGAGCGAAGGGGTTGGTCCTGGGAGAGAGGGAGCAGGAAGGCGTCAGGCACTGAAGACAGCTTGAACTTTGACCTTGCCTGCCTGGGAGATCAGCCCCACCACCAGCAAGGAGCTGGAGTCAGGGGCTCAGCTCAGGTAATCACAGCCACAACAACAGACCAATACTGCACAGCCGGACACTGACCACCAGTGCCGGTCACTCTCGATCACACTCACCGCACAGCCTGACACTGACACTGACCACCAGCGCCGGTCACTCTCGATCACACACACCGCACAGCCGGACACTGACACTGACCACCAGTGCCGATCACTCTCGATCACACACACTGCCAGGAGGCACATATAACTGGGAGCAGGACTGTCTGAGTCACAAATCCCAGAGACACTTTAACTGTTTTTAAATAAATCTCATACCTTGTGGGAGAAGACGGAGGTGATGTCATCTCAGCTATCAGCTGGAGAGAGAGAGAGGGGTTCATACAGACACCCTGACTGGACACTCCAGTACATGAACACTGCACTGAGATAGAGAGAGGGGTTCATACAGACACACTGACTGGACACTCCTGTACATGAACACTGCACTGTGAGAGAGAGAGAGGGGTTCATACAGACACCCTGACTGGACACTCCAGTACATGAACACTGCACTGAGAGAGAGAGAGGGGTTCATACAGACACACTGACTGGACACTCCTGTACATGAACACTGCACTGTGAGAGAGAGAGAGGGGTTCATACAGACACCCTGACTGGACACTCCAGTACATGAACACTGCACTGAGAGAGAGAGAGGGGTTCATACAGACACACTTACTGGACACTCCTGTACATGAACACTGCACTGTGAGAGAGAGAGAGGGGTTAATACAGACACACTGACTGGACACTCCAGTACATGAACACTGCACTGAGAGAGAGAGGGGTTCATACAGACACACTGACTGGACACTCCAGTACATGAACACTGCACTGAGAGAGAGAGGGGTGTCTGACCGTGCAGGTGTCGGGGTTCACCATGCTGCAGGGCCGGGGTCGGGGGTGGAAGGAGCTCACAGGGCAGCGCTCATCGCCCAGCTCAGCGGCCCAGCGGCTCGGACCCAAGCCCAGCGTGTGCAGGCTGCCGGTACTGGTGCTGCTGAGCTTGGAGAGAGGAGGAGAGCTGAGGGAATAATGAGAGGGAGTGTGTGACAAACACACAACACAGCACACACACACTACAGCACACACACTAGACAACACCCAGAGTAGTACAGATACACACACACACTACACCCAGAGTACAGATCCACACAGGACAGGACAGACACACACAGTGTGCAGAACAGACACACAGTGCGGGACAGACACACACAGTGTGCGGGACAGGACAGACACACACAGTGTGCAGAACAGACACACAGTGCGGGACAGACACACACAGTGTGCGGGACAGGACAGACACACACAGTGTGCAGAACAGACACACAGTGCGGGACAGACACACAGTGTGCGGGACAGGACAGACACACACAGTGTGCAGGATAGACACACAGTGCAGACCTGGTGTCGGGCTGATCAGGTGAATTCTCGCAGGGCTGAGTGTACGAGAAAGGAAACCAGCCTTTCCTGAAGAAGAGAGAGAAGAGACAAACCAAGTTAGACAGAGACTCATAGACACAGAGACAGTAAGTAAGTATAGAGGGAGAGAGGCACAGAGAGGGGGACAGAAGGAGAGACAGGCGGACAGACGGACAGACAGGGGGACAGACAGGGCTACCGGCCAGTCCTCTCGTTCTGCCCGTAGTGCCAGCCCTCGCGGGGCTCAGAGATGAGTAGGGTCAGCGTGTCTCCGGCCAGGAAGTGCAGCAGACAGGCCCCCCCGGCGGCGGCCTCGCCGGCGCCCCCCTGAGGCGAGTGGGGGAACAGCGCCTCCACGCGCGCGGGTGCGGACAGGGGCAGGATGCGGGGCAGAGTGCTCCCTGGGACACAGAGACAGAGCAGAGCGCCGGTCACATTTCCCCGCCCGATCCCAGCAGCCCCCCGGCCCCCGGCCCCGGACTCACCCAGGAATCCCAGGCGCGCCTCGCTGACTGGTCTCCGTGGCAACGGCAGGGTGGCGGTGGAGTACAGCTCCGATGGGCGGGAGGGTGGCAGGGGACTGTGGGAAGGAGGAGGACTACCGGTGCCTTCTGGGGGAGGCAGTGGGGTGAGTGCACGAGACATCGGGGCACTGTGGGACTGCGGAGGACTCTGTGGGGCACTCTGGGGCACAGGTGGGCCCTGCAGGGAACTGTGGGCTGGTGGAGGACTCTGGCTGACAGATGAGGAAGAGGAAACGGGGGGATTGTGGGAGAGTGACACACTGTGGGCGGATGAAGGGAGAGGAGGCTGCTGTGAAGTGGTCAAGCTGTGGTTGCCGAGCTGGGGCCCGTGATGGGCTTGTTGGGTGTGAGGGCGGGCGGTCTGGGCTGGTGAATGCTTGGAAGACTCTTTCTGAGCGCTCGGCGGGGCGCGGGACCGAAACTGAGCGTCTCCATTGAGGAGAGGCGGGACCTCCTGGACAGAGAGCCTCTGAGAGAGACAGAAAATGCAAGGTTAATCGATCAGCACTGCGCAGCCGAGAATCACACAAAACTGTGGGTTTAACTTCTTCTGAGTCCGAACACACACACGGATTCACTCACCTGCTCTAGGGTCCAAACACACACCCATTTACTCACCTGCTCTAGGGTCCAAACACATGCCCATTCACTCACCTGCTCTAGGGTCCAAACACACACCCATTCACTCACCTGCTCTAGGGTCCAAACACACACCCATTCAATTTCAATTCAATTCAATTCAAGGTGCTTTATTAGCATGACCGATAAGTACAATCAGTGTTGCCAAAGCAAATAAAAATAATAAAATTAACATAGAACAAAACAAAAAATAGAAGTAAAATAAAATCTACAGACATGTTACAGACATTTACAACAAAGACATATTATATAATATCGACATATACTGTAGGCGGCTGGAGCATTATTGGGAGACGGACTCACTGTTCCTCAGGCTGTGACAGGAGATCACATACTGGGCTGCCAGATCAACTGAGTTCCCTCCTCCCTCTCCCAGTAGGATTGGGACCTGTTGTGGTTTTGGCAGGTGTGGGAACTCTGGGATTAGATTTCTGAATTTCGGGAAGAATGTTTCTCTAATCCCAGAGTATCTGTCACAGTGCAGTAGGAAGTGCACCTCTGTCTCTATTTCTCCCCGCTGGCAGTGGGAGCACAGCCTGTCCTCTCTGGGCAGCCAGGTCTGCCTGTGTCGCCCAGTTTCTATGGCCAGGTTGTGGTCACTGAGCCTGTACTTCGTCAGGGTCTGTTTCTGTTTGTTATTTTTTATTTTGGTCAAATATTCAGCTAGTGTGTATTGTCTGTTTAAGGTTCTGTAGCATTCCAGTTTATGTTGTGTTTGTGTGTGTGTGTCCCAGTGTGTGAGATATTGCTGTTTGATCTGTGCTGTGATGTGGTTGAATCTGGGTTGTGGTGCTCTAGCAGTGCTGTCCTGAGGCTGGTTAGTGTTGGTGTGGCTCAGGTCGGTGAGCCTCAGGACCAGCTGGCTCAGGGGGCTCTGTTTTGGGCTCAGCTCTTGGCTCAGCAGGGCTTTGTGGTGGTAGGAATTTTGGTCGCTGTTTTTTAGGTATAGCCAATACTTTAATATTCTTTTCTGTATATTTATCAACAGTGGGTAATGGCCTAATTCGGCCCTGCATCCGTTGTCAGGTGTTTTTCTCTGCACACGGAGGATGTTTCTACAGATCTCCATGTGCAGAGTTTCTGTGGGGTGCTTGTCCCATTGGGTGTACTCCTGGTCTGTGAGGGGACCCCACACTTCACTGCCGTATAGGGCAATGGGTTGGATTACACTTTCAAATATTTGGAGCCAGATTCCTGTTGGTGGGTTGATGTTGAAGAGCCTCCTTCTTATTGTGTAGAAAGCCCTGAGTGCCTTCTCCCTCAGTGTCTTCACTGCCAGGTCAAAACTCCCAGATGAGCTGACAGTGAGACCGAGATATGTGTAGCTGGATGTGTGCTCCAATGTGTTGTTGGTCAGTGTGAATTTGTACCTGTTTCCCTGAGGTCTGGCTTTCTTCTGGAAAACCATAACTCTGGTCTTGTCCAGATCGACTGTCAGTGCCCAGGTCTGACAGTCCTGCTCCAGCAGTGCCCGGTTCTGCTGCAGCCCCTGTTCTGTGGGCGACAGCAGGACCAGGTCATCTGCGTAGAACAGGAACTTGATTTCTGTGTCGTGTAGTGTGAGACCAGGAGCTGCAGACTGTTCCAACATTCCTGCTAATTCATTGATATAGATATTGAACAGTGTTGGGCTCAGGCTGCAGCCCTGTCTCACCCCACGGCCTTTGGTGAAGAATTTGATCCTTTAGTTTCCAATTTTTACTGCACACTTCCTCTCTGAATACATTGATTAAATATTTAATTATTATGTCACTTTGGAGATTCACTCACCTGCTCTAGATTCTAAACACACATGGATTAACTCACCTGCTCTGCAGTCCAAACACACATGGATTCACTCACCTGCTCTATAGTCCAAACACACACAGATTCACTCACCTGCTCCAGGGATGCGCTGGCACCCAGCTTGGCGGCACGGAGGACCTCTGCTATCCCAGCAGCCCCGGGGGAGGGTGCTGTCTGTCGAACCAGGTTGAGTGCCCTCTCTGGCAGACGGGTGGGCTGGGCACAGGACTGCTGCCACGACGACAGTTTCTGAGACAACAGCTCCCTCACCTGGGAACAGAGCCAGGTGTGAGGTGCTGGCGCCCCTGTCCCCTGAACCCCCACCCCGCGCCCGGGCTCCTGCTCTCACCCTGCAGTGGTAGCCAATCAGCAGCTTGGTCACAGCACACTGCCGGTCCACCAGGAAGCAGTAACGGCGCCGTTCTTCCGTCAGCGCCGAGCGGTAACCCACGGCAACCAGCGTGTCCAGCTCCCCCTGCCGGCGGCTCATCAGCTCTACGAACTGGACAGTCCAGAGAGGACAGGCTGAGTGACCACAGCCTGGCCAGAGAAACTGGACACAGGCAGACCTGACTGTCCAGAGAGGACAGGCTGTGCTCCCACTGCCAGCAGGGAGAAATAGAGACAGAGGTGCACTTCCTACTGCACTGTGACAGATACTCTGGGATTAAACAGTGAGCCTGTCTCTCAATAATAATACAGTGTGTGATCTCCTGTCCCAGCCTGAGGAACAGTGAGTCTGTCTCTCAATAATGATAATACAGTGTGTGATCTCCTGTCCCAGCCTGAGGAATAGACAGTGAGCCCGTCTCTCAATAATAATAATACAGTGTGTGATCTCCTGTCCCAGCCTGAGGAACAGACAGTGAGCCTGTCTCTCAATAATAATAATACAGTGTGTCATCTCCTGTCCCAGCCTGAGGAACAGACAGTGAGCCTGTCTCTCAATAATAATAATACAGTGTGTGATCTCCTGTCCCAGCCTGAGGAACAGACAGTGAGCCTGTCTCTCAATAATAATAATACAGTGTGTGATCTCCTGTCCCAGCCTGAGGAACAGACAGTGAGCCTGTCTCTCAATATTAATAATACAGTGTGTGATCCCCTGTCCCAGCCTGAGGAACAGACAGGGAAGTTCTCAGATAATGTGATTTTATTGTAATGTTCTGCTTATAAGTATCTCTTTAACAAAACTTAAGAAGGATTGAGTCAGGTCAGGTGATCTTGCCGATCAACACGAGCCAATCCAGGAAGTAAAGGGGGGTCACGTCCTGTCCCCCAAACAGCAGCAGGCGAGACAGAAAAACATCCCCTTCGCTCTGTCAGCTGAGACGGATTTGTCCCTTTACCCTAATCTGATCTGATTTCCTCCTTGAAAGAACAAACAGTTGACTGGGTTCAATGGGACCTTTTGTGTTTGTCTGAGTTACAGCCGAGTCAGCAATTTCAAATCTGGTTAGTCTGTGACACTGTGCTGTAATCACACTGTACTACAGGACCAGAGCATTGAGAGACAGCACTGTGATTTCTGATGTGTGATACTGCACTGTGCTGTAATCACACTGTACTACAGGACTAGAGCATTGAGAGACAGCACTGTGATTTCTGACGTGTGATACTGCACTGTGCTGTTATCACACTGTACTACAGGACTAGAGCACTGAGAGACAGCACTGTGATTTCTGATGTGTGATACTGTACCACACTGCACTATGCTGTAATCACACTGTACTACAGGACTAGAGCACTGAGAGACAGTACTGTGATTTCTGATGTGTGACACTGCACTACACTGCACTGTGCTGTAATCACACTGTACTACAGGACTAGAGCACTGAGAGACAGCACTGTGATTTCTGATGTGTGATACTGCACTGTGCTGTAATCACACTGTACTACAGGACTAGAGCATTGAGAGACAGCACTGTGATTTCTGATGTGTGACACTGCACTACACTGCACTGTGCTGTAATCACACTGTACTGCAGGACTAGAGCATTGAGAGACAGCACTGTGATTTCTGATGTGTGATACTGCACTGTGCTGTAATCACACTATACTACAGGACTAGAGACACACTGATTAGAACACAATCTAGAGTCACATTCTTTAATAAAACAAAAACTGAAAGGGTAGAGAGGGAGGTACCTGCATCTCTCTGTCCCCGTATTTATTAGGGTGACGGCTGGCCTGGCTCTTTCTGCGCAGTTTCTTCAGCTCCGACTGACAGCGCTCAATTGAGTCGACCTTAGACCTCCGCTCAGACTGGTACTTCTTCAGCGTGGCCTGACAAAGTCAGACAGGGAAGAAGAGTTTTTTCAGGGAGACTCATAGTCACTATACTGGACTATAGTACATCAAGGACACTGGTATCTGTCCCCACTGAGACTCACAGTCACTGTACTGGACTATAGTACATGAAGACACTGGTATCTGTACCCAGGGAAACTCACAGTCACTGTACCAGACTATAGTACATGAAGACACTGGTATCTGTACCCAGGGAGACTCACAGTCACTGTACTGGACTATAGTACATCAAGGACACTGGTATCTGTCCCCACTGAGACTCACAGTCACTGTACTGGACTATAGTACATGAAGGACACTGGTATCCGTACCCAGGGAAACTCACAGTCACTGTACCAGACTATAGTACATGAACACACTGGTATCTGTACCCAGGGAAACTCACAGTCACTGTACCAGACTATAGTACATGAAGACACTGGTATCTGTACCCAGGGAGACTCACAGTCACTGTACTGGACTATAGTACATGAAGACACTGGTATCTGTACCCAGGGAAACTCACAGTCAGTGTACTGGACTAAAGTACATCAAGGACACTGGTATCTGTACCCAGGGAGACTCACAGTCAGTGTACTGGACTAAAGTACAACAAGGACACTGGTATCTGTACCCAGGGAGACTCAGAGTCACTGTACTGGACTATAGTACATGAAGACACTGGTATCTGTACCCAGTGAGACTCACAGTCACTGTACCAGACTATAGTACATGAAGACACTGGTATCTGTCCCCAGGGAGACTCACAGTCACTGTACTGGACTATAGTACATGAAGGACACTGGTATCTGTACCCAGGGAAACTTACAGTCACTGTACTGGACTATAGTACATGATGGACACTGGTATCTGTCCCCAGGGAGACTCACAGTCACTGTACTGCACTACAGTACATGAAGGACACTGGTATCTGTCCCCAGGAAAACTCACAGTCAGGTATTTGACATCCAACTCCAGCTTTTGCTCCAGTTGAGAGAGGAGCTCAGAGTGGAACAGCTTTAGCTGTGGAGAGCAAAAAAGGAAATATAGCTGTAGGTCCAGTTTATTAATCTCATAAATTCTTAACAAAAGATAAACTTTTATAAACTAACCACTTCTTCCAGTTGGACTTGAATCTGCCGGTGGACTTCTGCCATTTGAAATAGTGTATCACCTAGAAGGTGAGCAGAATGCTGTGACTGTTGGAATTCAAAAACTAAAAATTCACTTAAAATGCCAAAATTCAATGTTTCAAGAGATACATTTGTTATACTTTATTTAACTTTATTTTGTTAACTATATGTTTGATTAGTTCTTCACTGGGATTATAGTCAGACCCCACTGACACTGACAGAGCAGTCTGAGACTCTCCAGGCTGGACTGGACTGACTGGACTGGGAGCTGGATAAGTGATTCACTGGGATTATAATCAGACTCCACTGACACTGACAGAGCAGTCTGAGACTCTCCAGGCTGGACTGGGAGCTGGATTAGTTCTTCACTGGGACTGTAATCAGTGCGAGACTCTGGGTTAGTGATTCTCTCCAGGCAGTGGCCAGCCTCTCTCCTCCCCCACTGCTGGCAGCACAATGAGGTCATGTGGTTCAGGCTGTTAATCTTGGAACAATGGCCCCTCTCTCTGCGTGTCCCAGCGTCCTCGGAGTCACAAGGAGAGGCTCAGGGGCGTCAGAGGGACCAGGGGGATGCAGGCAGGATCTGGAGAGCTTAGCTGGCCAGCAGCCACATCACCCTGCAGGTCACTGCCAGCCCACTGGAGCCCATCAGGGGGCACTCTCACCCAGCTCACGGCCCTCTGGAGCCCAGCAGGGAGAGCCTGGTCAGTACCTGGAGGGGAGACTCCTGGGAGAGTTGAGGCTGCTACTTAGAGAGGTATTAGTGGGGCCAGCAGGGGGCGCTCACCCTGCAGGCTGTGTGGCTCCTAATGCCCAAGTACAGTGACGGGGACACTAGACTGTAAAAGGCGCCATCCTTCGGATGAGACGTCAAATCAAGGTCCTGACTCTCTGTGGTCATTAACAATCCCAGGGCGTTCCTCGAGAGGAGTAGGGGTGTTACCCCAGTGTCCTGGTCAAATTTCCCCCTGGTCTGTACCAATCATGTCCTCCTAATAACCCCCCTCTCTGAACTGGCCTCATCACTCTGCTCTCCTCCCCACTGAGAGCTGGTGTGGGGAGAGTACTGGAGCATCATCCAGGTGGGGTGGAGGGGATGCCCATTACCTGTAAAGCTCCTAGAGTGGAGGGTCCAGAAAGGCGCTATATAAGTGTAAGGAAATATTATTGTGCTGCCCTGCCCCTCTTACCCAGCTCTTTCGACCCCTGGCTGTCGCTGGCCAGCTCCCCCAGCTTGACCAGTGTGTCGAAGTAGCCCTTGGCGGCAGCGGTGACCCCTGCAGGAGAGAGGGGCGAGGTTAGAGTGGCGAGTGGGCTCCGGGCACGGCGGGCGCGGCGCTGTGAGGTACCTGTCAGCGCCTTCTCATACTGCTTCCCCATGGAGACGAAGTTCTTCAGGCTGGGATTGAACTGCTCCAGGATCACCTGGACGGGAAAACAGACACAAGGAGGACCAGGTGTGTTTCTGGACAAGAGACACTGACACGGCCCAGTCACAGGGCTCTAGACTCTTCTAGTCCCTGTGGACACACTGACACGGCCCAGTCACAGGGCTCTAGACTCTTCTAGTCCCTGTGGACACTGACACAGCCCAGTCACAGGGCTCTAGACTCTTCTAGTCCCTGTGGACACACTGACACAGCCCAGTCACAGGGCTCTAGACTCTTCTAGTACCTGAGGACACACTGACACAGCCCAGACACAGGGCTCTAGACTCTTCTAGTCCCTGTGGACACTGACACAGCCCAGTCACAGGGCTCTAGACTCTTCCAATCCCTGTGGACACACTGATACAGCCCAGTCACAGGGCTCTAGACTCTTCCAGTCCCTGTGGACACACTGACACAGCCCAGTCACAGGGCTCTGGACTCTTCTAGTCCCTGTGGACACTGACACAGCCCAGACACAGGGCTCTAGACTCTTCTAGTCCCTGTGGACACTGACACAGCCCAGTCACAGGGCTCTAGACTCTTCTAGTCCCTGTGGACACACTGACACAGCCCAGTCACAGGGCTCTAGACTCTTCTAGTACCTGAGGACACACTGACACAGCCCAGACACAGGGCTCTAGACTCTTCTAGTCCCTGTGGACACTGACACAGCCCAGTCACAGGGCTCTAGACTCTTCCAATCCCTGTGGACACACTGATACAGCCCAGTCACAGGGCTCTAGACTCTTCTAGTCCCTGTGGACACTGACACGGCCCAGTCACGGGGCTCTAGACTCTTCTAGTCCCTGTGGACACTGACACAGCCCAGTCACAGGGCTCTAGACTCTTCTAGTCCCTGAGGACACACTGACACAGCCCAGTCACAGGGCTCTAGACTCTTCTAGTCCCTGTGGACACTGACACGGCCCAGTCACAGGGATCTAGACTCTTCTAGTCCCTGTGGACACACTGACACATCCCAGTCACAGGGCTCTGGACTCTTCTAGTCCCTGTGGACACACTGACACAGCCCAGTCACAGGGCTCTAGACTCTTCTAGTCCCTTTGGACACTGACACGGCCCAGTCACAGGGATCTAGACTCTTCTAGTCCCTGTGGACACACTGACACAGCCCAGTCACAGGGCTCTGGACTCTTCTAGTCCCTGTGGACACTGACACGGCCCAGTCACAGGACAGTAAGGACGATATTCATGGAAAAGTGAGGAGAGAGCAGGGAAAGGAGTGAATGATCACAGCAGAAGCAGAGTCCTGTTCCTCTCGTGTTCTTGAGTCCTCGTGGGCTCCTCTCACCTTGTAAACATTTTCCGTCATCTTGTTCACCTCGTCCGAGCGAGACATGGCTGCCTGACTTCCGCAGGGACCCTGAGTTCCTGTCACCCCAAACCTGCAGGGAGAGCACGGAGAGCAGTGAGACGCCCGCCGGTCTGACTGGACTCCGGTTCGGGCCGGCCCCCTGTGGCCCCTCACCTCCTCCTGACCGCTGGACCCCTGTCAAACAGGGCGCCCCCTGCAGGGCTGGAGCAGGAGGGTCAGTCGGGGGAGCAGGGAGCTGGCCCGTTCAGCATCGGACTCAACCGTCTCCTCCGAGAGCAGGGAAGGTCTGAGGAGAACAGGGCGCAGGACTGTCCCTCCACACACTGCAGTGTCAACAGTCGGGGAAGAGAAAACGGTTTTGTTTGCCAACGCAGGATGCGACTGGGTCTGATCCAACACGGCGTGTGCGCGAACGTACCCGAACCCGTGTCTCTGCTGTGATCTCCTCCAGCAGCGTGCGTGTAGCGCGTCAGGGGCACAGGACACGGCGAGGTCCTCCCGTTTCGTGCTGCTGTGTTGGTCTGCGGAGAGAAAGTTCTGATTTGGATAAAGGATGTGTTTTGTATTATTAATCTGTTCATTATTTTGGTGAAATACTTCATCCACTAAAGTAAATGATCTAATACTGCTCCCTCTATTCGCACTTTTAAGGTAGAATTCCCTTTTTATTTAAATCCTATTAGAAATATAGAGAATCAAAAGTCAAGACCTACAATGGCGATATGTAAAAAGTATCATTTTCAGCTTTTATTGTCAATTCCTCTGGTTGTGAAGTGTCTATTTCTGTATCTATTTTAATATTCTGTCTCATTTTTTTGTATTTGGGGTGTTTAAATTAAAAAAAAAGATTAAAAGAAGAAAGCGAGGTGCTCACAAAGGTCCGTTACAGAGTCCCGGAGCCCCAGTCCGGGTCGTGTATCATCTTACCGGCCTCTCGGTCTGTCTCGGTCTGCCCGGTCGGGGGGAGCGGGTGAGACTGGCGGCCGCGAACCCGGATCCCCTCAGGGGTCTCTCCGCCAGCGCGCAGGCCGTCCCGCCGGCTGAAAAAGCACCATTTCCAGGTTTTTCCCCCTGAATCTCTCGCAACTCCGGGGCCGGCGCGGTTGACCGCGACAACAACAAGAAACGACGATATTTTCCCGGACTGCAGCCACGCCGTCTCCCCCCGCGACCCCGGGACCCTCCGGAGCCGCGTCGCCACCTGTTGCGCCTCCGGCGGTCTGGTCTCCCCGCCTGCTCGCCGCTGCCCCCGGATTTCTTACCGTTTCCCTGCCCATCATCCGAAACCACACAGCGCCGAGCCCGGTCTCCAGTCTCCCGTCTCCTTTCTCCAGGCGGCGATACGGCTTCCTCTCGGAGTCCCAGCGCCTCGGAGCTCAGCCGTCCCCTCCTCCCTCTCTCTCCCAGACAATGTCCCTCGCCGCTCCCCCTCTCCCCCACCCGGGCGGAATATCAATGAGATAACGGGGCTCCGGCTGCCGGGCCGGCGCACACAGGAGCGACCCGACCCCCCTCTCCCGCGGCCCCGCCCGCTGGCCGCCGCTCCGCCTGTGGGAGAGACGGGAGAGAGAGCGATCCGCGCTCCCACTCGGGACAGTGGGACACACTCGGCTCCGTGAAGCTGCCCCCGTACGAACAGCACGGACGGTGAAACCCCCCTCATTGGTCTGTGACGCTGAAAGTAGCGTTTGTGCTGCTTTCGTTTCCGAGATATAGCGCCTTGCTTTTTCGGGTAATCACGTGACTATCTACAACCAGGGTTACAGGTACCAACACGCTCGATACTTGAGCTCCTGATCGTGATGAAGACAAAGGGGGCAGTCTGTTGGATGTTTCAATATAGCGCCTTCTTTTTCTGGGTGGGACGTCACTGTGACATACAAAAACAGCAAAGTCACGACCACCAGATCTTTCAGTTGTGATCTTTTCATCAGTTGACCTCAGCCTTTGCAATTTCACACCTTCGTGGTCGGGGAACAATACAGAGCTTTAATCCAGTACGTTTCTTTGAACAGTGTAACACACCAGATGGTGCAATTTTATACTTAATTCTTTACTTCTTTAACATACTGTGTTTTGTGACGGTAGACCTTAATAAGCATTGTAAGAAAACTTTTTGCTTTGGATTTTATAGCAATGCGCACAGTTTACTGGATTGTAAAACGTCAGTCTCTAAATAGTTAACATTTTAAAGACAATCAATATCCATAAACATATGAGCCTCCTTAGATGTGAATAATACTAAGACATGACGCATGCCAACAAGTTAACCATCTGTGACATAAACCTGTAGTTGTAAAGAACATAAAAGCACCGTGATTGTAAGATCTGTGTTTTTTATTTTCTAAGGCACGTTTTCCTTTTTCTTTCCCTACCGTGACACGCTGCTGCCAAACGCGTAACTGTGGGATACCATCGCGACAAGCCCTCCGCAGCATGTCATGATAGGGACCCCACGTATATCGCATGTATATCGTGGCAGTGTATATCATGACTGGCGCCTTGCTTCCATGCCACCCTGGCACCGCAGTTGCAACAAAGGTCTCATATCAGGACATAATATACCTAGATAGGACGTGTCGCGATATATGGACTTTGTGTCGCAACATAGGGTCAGCATATCCTGTCAGGGTATGTCATATCGCGATATACGGGCTCCAAGTCGCGACAGAGGAGTGGCCGTTTTGACAGGGTTACGCCACATCGCGATATGCGGGCTCCATGTCGCGACATGGTGGCGGGGGCGTTTTGTCGGGATATGTCATACCGCGATATATGGACTTAATGTCGCGACAGTGGCGCCATGACTGTGATGCGCCAGTCGCAATGAGTATCGCGATGTGATCGTGATGCGCGCACTCCTATCGTGACATGCAATCGGAGTCGTGAACGCGCTGTGGATGCCATGACATTCTTTGTCTGCTCTTCAGTTTTGACCTCAGTGCGACTTCTCTTAGATTGATCAGTAGCTGGAAACCAATGGATGTGTTACTGTAGATCCAGTGTGCTCATACAGCATACACGGTTAACCGGGGCTACAGTGTTTGGACCAAGAAGAACATCCGTCACCTGTGTGCCTACATGCTCTCGGAACTTCCGCTGTGGCGCTTTACCCAATCAGAGTATCGATTCTCATCACCCAATCGCAGCCCGAGCTGTTCGGGGGTTTAGCCAATCACGGGTCTGAGAGCTGTTCAAGCCAGCAGCGCCAGGTGGATCGGCTTGTTCACTGGCAATGAGAATCTAGTTTTAAAATGCTTCACTTATTTGCAAAATAACAACATCGGCTTTTTTTATTCTAACGTCTTTATTGATTCACAATGTCCCGTACTCTTCGAAATAAATACATTTTTATGTGCAGGATAACTGTCTCCGGTGCTTTCTGTAATGAATAGATGGTATTTGAACAATTGTCATCGTATATTTAAGGTAGGGGAAATACCTTCTGCTTTGTACTTTAAAAAAGGAATAGAAATATAAAGTCTATGATCATTATATTATTATGCTCGTGCTTTCAATTTTGTTTTTTATTGTTAAATTATATCGATCTTGAAATTAATACCTAAAAATGTGAATATGGGCTCTCGTGTTGTACCAGCTGTAATTTGGAAAACTGGTGTCTCTTCACCAGTGAAAGGAGTACACAAGCAATACATTTTCGAGAACATGGTTAAAAATTAAAAGAAAACACCTAACCCACTGAACTAACATAGTAACTCCTCCCTAAATGTGAGACTGTTTATTCACGTAAAGGATGCAAAGTCGACTGATCAAAAGATCACAACTGAAAGATCTGGTGGTCGTGACTGTGCTGTTTTGTACGTCACAGAGTGACGTCACAGCCAGGAAAAGAAGGCGCTATATTGAAACAGTCACCCCACCCGACCAGACTCGGAAAACAAATTGCCCCCATTGTTTTCATCACAATCAGGAGTTCAAGTACCGAGTTTTTTGGTACCCGTAAACCATGTAGATAGTCATGTGATTATCCGAAAAACCAAGGCGCTATATCTCGGAAATGAAAGCAGCACAAACGCTACTTACAGCGACACAAGCCGGCACAAACGCAGCACAAACGATTGCGGTGAGTTTCGTCGTTTGTGTTGTTCGACGGGCGGGTGGGCAACTTCATGGAGCAGGACAAGCAGACGTATCCGGGTCAGTACATCGCAGACTACAGAAGACTCGACTCCACCCGAGGATCTAACACAGGCGCCCACACCTGTGTCTCCGGCGGGCAGGTGTGCCCTCACGCTGTATTCCGCACCAAGACTGGCCGGAAACACAAAGATACAAGGACTGTGAGCTCATCGCTTCATGTTTGCGCACGAGACCCCTGTAAATACTGTGTCACTCTCGGGTTCACGAGGGTAAGCGCCCACCGCGGCCCCCCACCGCTGGGGACTCGAACCCGGGCCTCCGGCGTCACTCACCAGGGACCCAGCCCGCTGAGCCAAAGGGAAATCGGGGAGCGTTCAAGATGGCGTTCAGTTGGGAGGTAAAGTTTAGAGGTTGAGGAGTTTTTTTTTTTAGTTTTTCATGACCTGAATTTTATTATTTTGGGTTTTTTTTTACTACAGAAAATAGGGGTTTAACACTAGTTGTTTAAACTCCAGTTATAATTGAAAAAAATAAGCTTTTTTTATATTTAAGAATTTCGATATGAGTAGCACTGGGAAAAGAAAGGAGGGTGCTGGGTCTTCGAAGGAGAAGTCTAAGATACCTCAATCGTATATGTATGGCACTCCAAGAAAATCGATGGCAACGAAAGAGGAAAGTGAAGCAGCTGCAGGGGACGTGGAAGAGTGCTGGAGATGCACTCGTACCCGAGCGAGACTCAGCTGCCGGAGGAAGAGCCGGAGTCCCTGCCCAGCCACCTGTGAAAACCCCAGCGGCCAGGAGAGGAAGGGGCGAGCTGACGCTGGAGGAGCTCCAGACCAACATCTTCAACATGATGGCACAGAGCTTGGGTGAGCTGAAGGACACGATTCCATTTAACACAGTCGGAATCCAAGGTCTAAAAAAGTCCATGGACTGTGTGTTTAAAGAGGGTGAGGACTTAAAGAGTGAAGCAAAAGTTCTTAAACAAGTAAATACCGAACAAGAAAAGCATATTAAAGAACTTGAATTGGAAGTGAACAATGCAGACAGATACCGTCGACGATGGAGTTTAAAATGACTCGGAGTTAAGGAGGAACGTGATGAGGACATTGACTCTGTTCACAGGCTCGGGAGAGCGAACATGTCTGGGCAAGGGCGCCCCAGATCGATTATAATACAGTTCACCAAGAGGACGGCGAGGGACACGCTGTGGCGAGGGGCGAGAGGGAATGAGTATTTGAATGAGAACAAACTGAGGTTTGCAGAGGACCTGTCTGCCGCGGACAGGAGCACCAGGAGCCAGCTGTGGCCCCAGGCTGAAGCTGCCAGAAAGGGGAGGAGAGCCTGCTTTGTGGGAGTGAGGGCCTCTGTGGAGGGGAAGGAGACCCGCTCCCAGTGACTGCTCAGTTAATGATTATGTTTGGTTTTATTTGTTATAGCAGTATATACTAGTGTTTATTTCGTGTTAGTTTGGAATGGTGTAGTTATGTATTAAGGACTGCTATAGTTCTGGTTCTTGAAAAACTCAATAATTTAGACAATCTTAGAGTTAGTGATCTGCTTTTGTGTCTTTTTCTATTTTCTCTATTAATGCCAGAGGTACTCAAAATGTTGTAAAAAGAAAAGCGTTTTTTTGTTTTGTAAAAAAGTGAGGGCTGATTTTTATTTCATACAGGAAACGCATGCATGTTGAAACACTATTTAAATTCTATTAAAAAAACAGAAATAATAAAGCAAGGAAAACATGATATATGTACACAATACAATTTTATCACATAATTTACTTCATGACCTCTGGTGGTTAAATGTTTTTTTTCTCTTGTACCTGTTTCTGATCCTCTGGTTGTAGTTGCAAATTCTTTACGTTTAATAAAAAAATAACAAAAAAGGGGAAAAAGAGCCGAAGAGAAATCTCCCATCATGCCCAGGGAAGGGCGGTGACGTCACCGCGCTGGTCGGCCGTCTGCGCTGCGACACGAGCACGCGGGTCATGACAGGTTCTTAAAGGTCTCCGATATGTGTTCACTTCTGTCGTGTGAAAATAAAAAATATGTTTCCGATATTGCCGCGGTCTGCAGGTTTGAGACGGTGGACTTTCCAGTGTTGCTTCTCGGCTGTGTTATTTACTACCCGCGACAACCTCGTACGTAGCGCCCCTTAAAAAACACCCTGGTTCTTTTTCACGTTGACGAGTGTGCTTTGTGTCTTGTTGGTCGTAAAGTTTCAGATTCGAGGCTTTTTGAACACGTGGCTCGGCTGACGGGTCAAATCTTTACACGTCCCTCGGTGCGCGTGTTTATTGAAGGAGACGGTGAGAAACTGATCACTTCTTCAGATTTTAAAAAGCACACCGCGACGAAGTATTAAGACGTGCTCGTTCAAGCCTCTTGGTAAGAACATGCAAATGTTTGCTAGTGTTCGCTTTTTGAGACTACACCCGCAACTTTTCTGATTAGGGTATGTGACAAATCTAATTCTCCTGCTCACACAAACGCACAGAAGACACTGATATTAAATGCAAAATCCACCGGGCAAACAGAGGATCACACCTGAAGAGCTGTTCCTCTCGCACCGGTAACAGACGCTTGAACTCGGCAGGCGGGGTCACTGGGGCTCAAAGTCGCCGTGCATGGTCACATGGTCACCCGATAACCAAGGCGCTATATTTCGGCAGCGAAAGCAGCACGAACGCGACTTCAACAGCACAGGCCGGCACAAACTTAGCACTAACGAATGAGGGGGGTTTCCTCATTGGCGCTGTTTGTAGGGGGGCTACTTCACAGAGCTGGCGTGCTGCCCTGAGGAAGAGTCGGATCTTCCTCAGCACACACGAGCACATATTCGCCCCACACACTTACAAACAAGCACGGCCATCCCCCCGACAAATAAGGACTTTTCCAAACTCCTTCAAAGTGGTGTACGGTCATAATTAAGACATAATTAAATACATGTACCCAGAGAACAAGTGTGCAGTGAAAATTGGAAACAAAAGGGCAGAATTCTTAACTCGGATCGTGGGGTGAGACAGGGCTGCAGCCTGAGCCCAACACTGTTCAATATCTATATAAACGAATTAGCAGGAATGTTGGAGCAGTCTGCAGCTCCTGGTCTCACACTACACGACACAGAAATCAAGTTCCTGCTCTACGCAGATGACCTGGTCCTGCTGTCGCCCACAGAACAGGGGCTGCAGCAGAACCTGGCACTGCTGGAGCAGTACTGTCAGACCTGGGCACTGACAGTCAATCTGGACAAGACCAGAGTTATGGTTTTCCAGAAGAAAGCCAGACCTCAGGGAAACAGGTACAAATTCACACTGAACAACAACACATTGGAGCACACATCCAGCTACACATATCTCGGTCTCACCATCAGCTCTTCCGGGAGTTTTGACCTGGGGTGAAGACACTGAGGGAAAAGGCACTCGGGGCTTTCTACACAATAAGAAGGAGGCTCTTCAACATCAACCCACCAACAAGAATCTGGCTCCAAATATTTGAAAGTGTAATCCAACCCATTGCCCTATACGGCAGTGAAGTGCGGGGTCCCCTCACAGACCAGGAGTACGCTCTGTAGAAACTCTAATCAATCTGTAGAAACATCCTCCATGTGCAGGGAAAACAGCTAACAGCGAGTGCAGGGCTGAATTAGGCCAATACCCACTATTGATAAACATACAGAACAGTGTAATCAAACACTGGTTACACCTGAGAAACAGAGACCACAATTCATACCACCACTAGGCCCTGCTGATCCCAGAATACAGCTGGTCTTGACACCAGCCAGTCTCAGGACAGCACAGCTACAGCAACACCAATCACAATCATCCAAATCACAACACTATCTTACCCACTGGGCTTCACACACAAACTTAACAACACTACTGACAGGCTCAGTGACCACAGCCTGACCAGAGAAACTGGACACAGGCAGACCTGACTGTCCAGAGAGGACAGGCTGTGCTCCCACTGCCAGCGGGGAGAAATAGAGACAGAGGTGCACTTCCTACTGCACTGTGACAGATACTCTGGGGTTAAGGAAATATTATTCCCCAAATTTACACATCTAAACCCAGAATTTCTCCCCGTGTTCCTTCAGGCGCCCTGCTTTCCTCCCGCACTGCAGAGGCACACTAGTAGCTTAATGGGCTTCTGGGAAGCTCGCCCCTGGTGCGAGTGTGAGTGTACCCCACCTGCTGCCTGCCTGCTTGCTGGAATGGGCTCTGGCCCCCCTGCGGCCCTCCACTGGAAGAAGCGCTTAGAAAATGGATGGATATTGATGATGATGATGATAATAATAAGAAGAAATTGCTTCTGCTTTGGAAACTAATTCTTCGGTCACGTCAATAAAGCTCTTGAATTTGAAGTTCTGTGATCACAGAGAAACAGACGGGATACAATGGGTGTAATTCATGAGTAACGAGTCCTGCAGGAATACAGAACCACACACGGGCGCGATACGCCACTTCGCCACCGGAGGGCGACAAGGCACCCTGCTCGCTCAGGTCAGGAGCAATCCTGCAGTGAAGATGTGTGTCCATCTATCTGATAACTCAACTGTCCAGTGAGCAGTACTGCTAACCCCGACTGATCCACACAGCAAGTTCATTTGATTCAAGTTCAAAATCTCATCCATCCATTTCCAAACAGTCAGAACCTCAATATCACCGCCCTCCACCACTCTCAGTGTAAAGTCTCTACTGCTCTCATGTCTACCTTTCCCTGTGGTGCTCATCTTCCTGCAGCTCCTGAAGTGGCGTAACAGGGACCCCCTGTGAGTCTGCAGTGTCGTCACTGAGAGCTGCGGCAGTCCTCCCATTGTGACCCGAGCAGAAGAAACGCTCTGCAGCTGCCAATCGAGCAATGACGCCTCTTGTCACTTTCAACAATTTCTTTATTTGTTTTTTGTAAACAAACAAGACCTCAGGAATAAAAACACTTAACAGGGTTGGTATTGGCCGACAAGGAATGAAAACAGAGATAAATAAGAAAATGGAGAAGACTCTAAAGAATCTGGTATCAGATAGCAAGGAGCCCAGTTCAGGACTGACGTCACCAGCCAACGTGACGAAACCCCTCTAGTTGAACAGACCTGCAGACAGGACAGCAGCACAGAGACCAGGTGATCACTCTCTTGTCCACTGAGCAGTACTGCTAAACTGACTGATCCACAAAGCTAGGCTCATAGCAGTATCACTCACACTTCCTCATCCTATAGACTCTATAGAGTCACAGACAGCAGTATCACTGTAACAACACTCACACTCCCTCACCCTATAGACTTTATAGAGTCACAGACAGCAGTATCACTGTAACAACGCTCACACTCCCTCATCCTATAGACTCTATAGTCACAGACAGCAGTATCACTGTAACAACACTCACACTCCCTCATCCTATAGACTCTATAGTCACAGACAGCAGTATCACTGTAACAACACTCACACTGCCTCATCCTATAGACTCTATAGAGTCACAGGCAGCAGTATCACTGTAACAACACTCACACTCCCTCATCCTATAGACTCTATAGAGTCACAGACAGCAGTATCACTGTAACAACACTCACACTGCCTCATCCTATAGACTCTATAGAGTCACAGACAGCAGTATCACTGTAACAACACTCACACGCCCTCATCTTATAGACTCTATAGTTACAGACAGCAGTATCACTGTAACAACACTCACACTCCCTCATCCTATAGACTCTATAGAGTCACAGAGAGCAGTGTTACTGGTCTGGGTGCACTGGGACAGTGTTGGTAGACCCCTGCTGTCGGGGTGAGGGTTTGGGGGGCTGGTCTGACATGACGCCGCCCTGCTCTGTGTGTGAGTCTCGCTGTCAGCAGCCTGACAGCTGTTGTGCTGTCAGGCTGCTGTGTCTCAAAGAGTCAAAGTGAAGAGAAGCGTGTTCTGTCTGACTGCAGTGGAGTGTGTTCTGCTGGGTTCTGCTGGGTTCTGCTGGGTTCTGTCTGACTGCAGTGGAGTGTGTTCTGCTGGGTTCTGCTGGGTTCTGTCTGACTGCAGTGGAGTGTGTTCTGTTGGGTTCTGCTGGGTTCTGTTGGGTTCTGTCTGACTGCAGTGGAGTGTGTTTTGTTGGGTTCTGCTGCATCCTGCTGGGTTCTGCTGGGTCCTGGCTGACCAGTGTTCCAGTGAAGCTCCGGGCTCTCAGGTCCGTGTCCATGTTGGGGGCAGCAGTTTCGGGGCGCAGGGGGAGTCAGTGACAGGGGTCGAAGGGGTACTTGGTCACTCCGCCATGCAGCTCCAGCAGGGTCTCGGCCCAGGCGATGATGTCACCGGTCATGTGACTGCCGCAGGACGCCTGGCTGTAGATCTCGTGGGCCGTCAGCACGTGGGACCAGAGCTGCAAGTCTGATATCTCACCCACGAAGGCCTGGGTGGCATCAAACCGACCGCCCAGCGTGTCCTGGAGAGACACAACACTGACTGACTGACTGGACACTACAGCACAGAGACACTGACTGACTGACTGGACACTACAGCACAGAGACACTGACTGACTGACTGACTGGACCCTCCTCATAGAGACACTGACTGACTGAACACTACAGCACAGTGACCCTGACTGACACTAACTCTCAGTCTAATCACATGCACGTAGCTTCAAGTATAAGCCATCGCTGCTCTAGAACACCCCAGGGGTACCTGTTCCTGCCCCAAGATGAAGACGCCCCCGGGTCTGATGGGGTGCCAGGCGGCCAGGTTCTCCCCTGAACCCCTCTTCACCCCGTCCTGGTACGCCTCCCACAGGCCATCCCGAGTTGTCCAGGTCACACACACGTGGTGCCACTTCCCATCGGTCAGAGACAGGGGCAGAGTGACTGCCTGCAGAGGAGAGCAGACCAGTGTGAATAACTGTGAGCTCTCCCCTCTCCCCTCTCCCCTCTCCCCTCTCCCCTCTCCCCTCTCCCCTCTCTCCTCTCTCCTCTCTCCTCTCTCCTCTCTCCTCTCTCCTCTCTCCTCTCTCCTCTCTCCTCTCTCCTCTCTCCTCTCCCCTCTCCCCTCTCCCCTCTCCCCTCTCCCCTCTCCCCTCTCTCCTCTCTCCTCTCTCCTCTCTCCTCTCTCCTCTCTCCTCTCTCCTCTCTCCTCTCTCCTCTCTTCTCTCTTCTCTCTTCTCTCCTGTTCCAGACTCTCCCTGCTGCTCTGTTCCAGACTCTCCCTGCTGCTCTGTTCCAGACTCTCCCTGTTGCTCTGTTCCAGACTCTCCCTGTTGCTCTGTTCCAGACTCTCCCTGCTGCTCTGTTCCAGACTCTCCCCTGCTGCTCTGTTCCAGACTCTCCCCTGCTGCTCTGTTCCAGACTCTCCCCTGCTGCTCTGTTCCAGACTCTCCCTGTTGCTCTGTTCCAGACTCTCCCTGTTGCTCTGTTCCAGACTCTCCCCCTGCTCTGTTCCAGACTCTCCCCTGCTGCTCTGTTCCAGACTCTCCCCTGCTGCTCTGTTCCAGACTCTCCCTGTTGCTCTGTTCCAGACTCTCCCTGCTGCTCTGTTCCAGACTCCCCCTGCTCTGTTCCAGACTCCCTGCTGCTCACCCTGTCGTTCACCAGCAGCTCCATGGGGTTGTTGCCCCACTCGATGAGCACCAGCTCGTTGGCCTGTCCTGGGACGGAGTAGGAGAAGGGCGTGCCCAGGCCGGGTCCGGCGCCGCCCTTCAGCCAGGCGCAGAGCGTGAGGGCGAACAGCTCGTGTAGGAGGGTGTGCTTCACGCGCCCGTACATGTAGTTGGTGCGCATGGGGAAGCCGATCTGGAACCCGGCCCGGCCCCTGGGCTTCCTGTGAGAACCTGCAGAGGGGAGCAGGAGGGGTCAGTCCAGCCCCGCCCCACCCAGCCATAGTCTGCCCCGCCCAGTCCAGGCCCGCCCCACTCCACCCAGCCATAGCCCGCCCCGCCCAGTCCAGGCCCGCCCCGTCCAGTCCAGTCCAGTCCAGCCCAGCACACTGCAGAACAGTTCAGACCAGTCTAGTCGAGCCCAGCACACTGCAGAACAGTTCAGACTAGTCTAGCAGAGCCCAGTGCACTGCAGAACAGTTCAGACTAGTCTAGCAGAGTCCAGTGCACTGCAGAACAGTTCAGACCAGTCTACTCGAGCCCAGCGCACTGCAGAACAGTTCAGACTAGTCTAGCAGAGCCCAGTGCACTACAGAACAGTTCAGACCAGTCTAGTCGAGCCCAGCACACTGCAGAACAGTTCAGACTAGTCTAGCAGAGCCCAGTGCACTGCAGAACAGTTCAGACCTGTCTAGTCGAGCCCAGCACACTGCAGAACAGGTCTGTTACCGTGGTCTGAGCTGCGGTGGTGCAGGTGGCTCAGCACAGCGTCCAGTTTGTTCGAGTGCAGCCCATGGGCAGCAGGTCTCTGACCCTGGTGATAGGCCAGTCGGGGGTGGGCGTAGCTATCTGCTTCGTTGCTGATGTCATGGTGATCATCGTTGTGATGGTGGTCATTGTCATGGTGGTGGTCATCATAGTGGTCGTGGTGGTGGTCATCGTCATCGTGGTGGTGGTCATCGTCCTCATGGTGGTGATCATCATCATCATGGTGGTCGTCATCGTCATGGTGATGGTCATCATAGTGGTGGTGGTCATCATCATCGTTGTGGTGGTGGTCATCACTGTGGTTGCCATGGCGATCATGGTCATCACTCTCGTGCTCCCCTGCGTTGCCATGGGAAAGAGACTGGTGGTGCATCTGCTGCTCCAGAGCGCTGATCTTCCTCTGCAGGAGGTCTCGGAGTGAGGAGGAATATGAGCTGGAGATGTTCCTGGACTGCTGGAGAGAGAGGGCTGTTTACAGAACCGCCTCACTTGGGAGAGTCATCAAGTCACTGAGCTGAACAACACTCTGCTCAGAGCTGAGACACTGAGGGGCCTGGCTGGGCCAGTTCACCCTCCTCTGGCAGGTAATTCAGACTAACTTCTTCAGAACATGGCTTGTTAAGGCCAAATCCTAGAGAAGAAACAGTCTTCTCTCAATAGGAGCCACAGTCCCAATACAGTAGAACAGTCCTGTTACAATAGGAGCTACAGTCCCAGTACAGTAGAACAGTGTGTTACAGTAGGAGCTACAGTCCCAGTTCAGTATAATAGGTCTCTCTCCTTCCTCTTGTCCTCAGCTCCTCTAAGTCTATCCAGATTACCCAGCACTAGATCACGCCCTACTTAAGGAGCTGTCAGAGTGGATCAGCCTAATCGACTGTGATCAGTTCACTGCCCCCTGCTGTAATGACATCTGTCCCAAGAGCACCAGACGTCCTGAGAGCTGGAGGGCCTGACTGCGTCTGCACAACTGACCGCCCTCCTGCCCCCCTGCCCCCCTGCCCTCTTGACCACCCACCCTCCTGCCCCCCTGCCCACCTGCCCTCTCGACCACCCACCCTCCTGCCCCCCTGCCCACCTGCCCTCTCGACCACCCACCCTCCTGCCCCTGCCCCCCTGCCCCTCACCTGCAGGCTCTCCAGCCGCTCCCTCAGGGCCTGGAGCACGCGGCCCACCTGCTCAGGCGACGAGGGGGTGCCGGCTCCCCCCGGGGGCCGGGGCTGGGCGCGGGGCGGGGGGCCGGGCCGGGGCTGCGGGGCGCGGCCGGAGCCCTGGCACAGCGCCAGCTTGGCGGTCAGCTCGCGGATGGTGTCCCGCTGGTCCAGGAGGGTCTCGCGCTGCTGCACCAGCGTCTCGCGCAGCCGCAGGATGGTGGCCTGCGCCTCGTCCCCCAGCCCCGCCCAGCCCGGCCCCTCGGCTCCGGAGCACTGCGGGTCCGCGCCCGGTGGCAGCGGGGTGCACACGAACCTGGGCAGCTCGGGCCCCGGGGCCGAGGCCGGGGCCGGCCCCGCCAGGAGGAGCCCGAGGAGGAGGAGGAGGAGGAGGGGGGTGGGGCGGGCAGCAGGAAGCATGGCGGTCCCAGGGCGCAGAGAGGGGGCTGATGGGACGAGCGAGCTGGCAGATCACCCCGAGCAGGCTCGTCACAGGGGTCTCAGGGATCAGGTCACCCTGGCGAAGAATGGATCTCTCAGTGATCTGTTCTCTGGTGAAGAATGGATCTCAGTGATCTGTTTCCCAGGTGAAGAATGGATCTCTCTGATCTTTGTCTCTGGTGAAGAATGGATCTCTTGATGATCTGTTCTCTGGTGATTAATGGATCTCTCAGTGCTCAGGTCACCTGGTTATCTGATAAAAATGATAACAAATCATTCATAGCTTTGATTTTTTACACAATATGCTAAAACATTTTCTAGGGGCAAACATGCCCCAGGAGCTACAGTCCCAGTGCAGTAGAACAGTCCTGTTACAATAAGAGCTTCAGTCCCAGTACAGTAGAACAGTCTGTTACAATAGGAGCTACAGTCCCAGTGCAGTAGAACAGTCTTGTTACAACAGGAGCTACAGTCCCAGTGCAGTAGACCAGTCTGTTACAATAGGAGCAACAGTCCCAGTGCAGTAGAACAGTCTGTTACAATAGGAGCTACAGTCCCAGTACAGCAGAACAGTCCTGTTACAATAGGAGCTACAGTCCCAGTGCAGTAGAACAGTCTGTTACAGTAGGAGCTACAGTCCCAGTGCAGTAGAACAGTCTGTTACAGTAGGAGCTACAGTCCCAGTGCAGTAGAACAGTCTGTTACAATAGGAGCAACAGTCCCAGTACAGTAGAACAGTCCTGTTACAATAGGAGCTACAGTCCCAGTGCAGTAGAACAGTCTGTTACAATAGGAGCTACAGTCCCAGTGCAGTAGAACAGTCTGTTACAATAGGAGCTACAGTCCCAGTGCAGTAGACCAGTCTGTTACAGTAGGAGCTACATTCCCAACGCAGTAGATCTGTACTGAATTAGATGTGGATTAAACCTGAATCCCACTGTCACCAGTAATGGGAGTGGAAATGGATATGGATGATTTCACATTGTCTCCAGTATTAAAATACTCTTTTCTGTTGCTGTTCTGCACAGTAGACATGCTGGTGTCCATGGATAAGTCTTGATAGCTGGCTTCTTTTCCTTGTTCATTTTCCATCATATCATCATATCATTAAAGCAGTGTACAACACTAGGCAGAATCTCAAGAATTTCTGGTAAAGAAGAAAATATCACCCTTCCTCAAAATAACTGGGACTGGAGGAATTAAACCAATCTCAATATTGAAAATCTTACTTTGATTCATGTAGTCAGACAGACAGACAGACGGACAGAGAGAGGCAGACGGACAGATGGACAGACAGATAGTCAGGCTGATGGACGGACAGACAGACAGACAGACGGACAGAGAGAGAGAGGCAGGCAGACAGACAGACAGATAGACAGACGGACAGACGGACAAACTGACAGACGGACAGATACAGACAGGCTGGCTGTGTGAAAGACAGCAGTTAAATAAACAGAAACATGAAAGCTGACCTGACTGTGTGAGTGTCTTTACAGCTCATGCTGCTCCCTGTGCTACTTTCTCACCTCCGTCTGATCAGCAGCTCCGGCTCTCCTCCTGGTCCTGGGTCACTGCACCCCTCTCGCAATCGAACCCGAGCGTTCAGTCTCTGTCCTCTGTCTCTGTGTTGCTGCTCTGTTTCCCTCTCGGATCCAACAGATTGAGAGAGATTTACTCCTCTGACCACCTAATTACAGACTAATTATCCCCTCCCCCCTCTCTCTCCTAGTGCCATGACTGTATTAACCCCCCTCTCTCTCTCTCTCGCAGTGTTAATGTACTGGAGTGTCCAGTCAGTGTGTCTGTATTAACCCCTCTCTCTCAGTGCAGTGTTCATGTACTGGAGTGTCCAGTCAGTGTGTCTGTATGAACCCCTCTCTCTCTCAGTGCAGTGTTAATGTACTGGAGTGTCTAGTCAGTGTGTCTGTATGAACCCCTCTCTCTCTCAATGCAGTGTTAATGTACTGGAGTGTCCAGTCAGTGTGTCTGTATTAACCCCTCTCTCTCAGTGCAGTGTTCATGTACTGGAGTGTCCAGTCAGTGTGTCTGTATGAACCCCTCTCTCTCTCAGTGCAGTGTTCATGTACTGGAGTGTCCAGTCAGTGTGTCTGTATTAACCTCTCTCTCTCTCAGTGCAGTGTTCATGTACTGGAGTGTCCAGTCAGCGTGTCCGTATTAACCCCTCTCTCTCCCAGTGTAGTGTTAATGTACTGGAGTGTCCAGTCAGTGTGTCTGTATGAACCCCTCTCTCTCTCAGTGCAGTGTTAATGATCTAAATCAGGCCACTTCCTGTGGAATGAGATGAACTGCTGAGGCCCTGTCCTTCATACACACACAGACAGACTGTCCCTCAGTGTGTCAGGGCCTGAGAGATCCTTCCCACTGCCAGTGTGCTGACACACCGTCACATACAACCATACACAATCACACACACGCACAGACAGACACACAGGTGACCTCAGTTCTAATCACATCATATGTTGTCAGATCAGCAGATTAGACTGAAGTGTCTCTTACAGTCACTGTGACAGAACACAGCACTCCTAAAAACACTTGAATTTGGTCTGGAAGGACAACACACTCACTGTGTTCACAGGCCTGAGCGGCACGTGTTCAGCTGCAGAGAGCTCCCATACTGGGTTGCGCTAACTAAGAACATTTCATAACCAAGTTTCAGTGCACAATCATTATTTATACCAGCCACTAAACTTAGCTCACTGTTCACACATGACCTCCCTACCCCAGAATCACTCAGTATTAATAGAAACACCTTTAATACACCAGCGTCTACTGTCTTCTAGCCCCTGTGGACACGCTGACACAACCCAGTCACAGGGCTCTAGACTCTTCTAGTCCCTGTGGACACTGACACAGCCCAGTGACAGGGCTCTAGACTCTTCTAATCCCTGTGGACACACTGACACGGCCCAGTCACAGGACTCTAGACTCTTCTAGTCCCTGTGGACACTGACACAGCACAGTCACAGAGCTCTAGACTCTTCTAGTCCCTGAGGACACACTGACACAGCCCAGTCACAGGACTCTAGACTCTTCTAGTCCCTGTGGACACTGACACAGCCCAGTCACAGGGCCCTAGACTCTTCTAGTCCCTGTGGACACACTGAAACAGCCCAGTCACAGGGCTCTAGACTACTCTTGTCCCTGTGGACACACTGACACGACCCAGGCACAGTACTCTAGACTCTTCTAGTCCCTGTGGACACTGACACAGCCCAGTCACAGGGCTCTAGACTCTTCTAGTCCCTGTGGACACACTGACACGGCCCAGTCACAGGGCTCTAGACTCTTCTAGTCCCTGTGGACACACTGAAACAGCCCAGTCACAGGGCTCTAGACTCCTCTTGTCCCTGTGGACACACTGACACGGCCCAGTCCCAGGGCTCTGGACTCTTCTAGTCCCTGTGGACACACTGACACAGCCCAGTCACAGGGCTCTAGACTCTTCTAGTCCCTGTGGACACACTGACACAGCCCAATCACAGGGCTCTAGACTCTTCTAGTCCCTGTGGACACACTGACACGGCCCAGTCACAGGACTCTAGACTCTTCTAGTCCCCGTGGACACACTGACACAGCCCAGTCACAGGGCTCTAGACTCTTCTAGTCCCTGTGGACACACTGACACGGCCCAGTCACAGGGCTCTAGACTCTTCTAGTCCCTGTGGACACACTGAAACAGCCCAGTCACAGGGCTCTAGACTCCTCTTGTCCCTGTGGACACACTGACACGGCCCAGTCCCAGGGCTCTGGACTCTTCTAGTCCCTGTGGACACACTGACACAGCCCAGTCACAGGGCTCTAGACTCTTCTAGTCCCTGTGGACACACTGACACAGCCCAATCACAGGGCTCTAGACTCTTCTAGTCCCTGTGGACACACTGACACGGCCCAGTCACAGGGCTCTAGACTCCTCTTGTCCCTGTGGACACACTGACACGGCCCAGGCACAGGGCTCTAGACTCTTCTAGTCCCTGTGGACACACTGACAGCCCAGTCACAGGGCTCTAGACTCTTCTAGTCCCTGTGGACACACTGACACGGCCCAGTCACAGGGCTCTAGACTCTTCTAGTCCCTGTGGACACACTGAAACAGCCCAGTCACAGGGCTCTAGACTCCTCTTGTCCCTGTGGACACACTGACACGGCCCAGTCCCAGGGCTCTGGACTCTTCTAGTCCCTGTGGACACACTGACACAGCCCAGTCACAGGGCTCTAGACTCTTCTAGTCCCTGTGGACACACTGACACAGCCCAATCACAGGGCTCTAGACTCTTCTAGTCCCTGTGGACACACTGACACGGCCCAGTCACAGGGCTCTAGACTCCTCTTGTCCCTGTGGACACACTGACACGGCCCAGGCACAGGGCTCTAGACTCTTCTAGTCCCTGTGGACACACTGACACAGCCCAGTCACAGGGCTCTAGACTCTTCTAGTCCCTGTGGACACACTGACACGGCCCAGTCACAGGGCTCTAGACTCTTCTAGTCCCTGTGGACACACTGAAACAGCCCAGTGACAGGGCTCTAGACTCCTCTTGTCCCTGTGGACACACTGACACGGCCCAGTCCCAGGGCTCTGGACTCTTCTAGTCCCTGTGGACACACTGACACAGCCCAGTCACAGGGCTCTAGACTCTTCTAGTCCCTGTGGACACACTGACACAGCCCAATCACAGGGCTCTAGACTCTTCTAGTCCCTGTGGACACACTGACACGGCCCAGTCACAGGGCTCTAGACTCCTCTTGTCCCTGTGGACACACTGACACGGCCCAGGCACAGTACTCTAGACTCTTCTAGTCCCTGTGGACACTGACACAGCCCAGTCACAGGGCTCTAGACTCTTCCAGTCCCTGTGTACACACTGACACAGCCCAGTCAGAGGACTCTAGACTCTTCTAGTGCCTGTGGACACTGACACAGCACAGTCACAGGACTCTAGACTCTTCTAGTCCCTGTGGACACACTGACATGGCCCAGTCACAGGACTAGACTCTTCTAGTCCCTGTGGACACACTGACACAGCCCAGTCACAGGGCTCTAGACTCTTCTAGTCCCTGTGGACACACTGACACAGCCCAGTCACAGGACTCTAGACTCTTCTAGTCCCTGTGGACACTGACACGGCCCAGTCACAGGACTCTAGACTCTTCTAGTCCCTGTGGACACACTGACACAGCCCAGTCAGAGGACTCTAGACTCTTCTAGTCCCTGTGGACACACTGACACAGCCCAATCACAGGGCTCTAGACTCTTCTAGTCCCTGTGGACACACTGACACGGCCCAGTCACAGGGCTCTAGACTCCTCTTGTCCCTGTGGACACACTGACACGGCCCAGGCACAGTACTCTAGACTCTTCTAGTCCCTGTGGACACTGACACAGCCCAGTCACAGGGCTCTAGACTCTTCCAGTCCCTGTGTACACACTGACACAGCCCAGTCAGAGGACTCTAGACTCTTCTAGTGCCTGTGGACACTGACACAGCACAGTCACAGGACTCTAGACTCTTCTAGTCCCTGTGGACACACTGACATGGCCCAGTCACAGGACTAGACTCTTCTAGTCCCTGTGGACACACTGACACAGCCCAGTCACAGGGCTCTAGACTCTTCTAGTCCCTGTGGACACACTGACACAGCCCAGTCACAGGACTCTAGACTCTTCTAGTCCCTGTGGACACTGACACAGCCCAGTCACAGGACTCTAGACTCTTCTAGTCCCTGTGAACACACTGACACGGCCCAGTCACAGGGCTCTAGACTCTTCTAGTCCCTGTGGACACTGACACAGCCCAGTCACAGGGCTCTAGACTCTTCTAGTCCCTGTGGACACACTGACACGGCCCAGTCACAGGGCTCTGGACTCTTCTAGTCCCTGTGGACACACTGACACGGCCCAGTCACAGGGCTCTGGACTCTTCTAGTCCCTGTGGACACTGACACAGCCCAGTCACAGGGCTCTAGACTCTTCTAGTCCCTGTGGACACACTGACACAGCCCAGTCACAGGGCTCTGGACTCTTCTAGTCCCTGTGGACACACTGACACGGCCCAGTCACAGGGCTCTAGACTCTTCTAGTCCCTGTGGACACTGACACAGCCCAGTTACAGGGCTCTGGACTCTTCTAGTCCCAAGAAGTGCGTTGAGAGTAGGAGGGAGTGTGAGGTGAGTCATTGTTTTCCTGCAGAATGATAACAAGCTTTTGTCCTGAGAAGAATCTCTTTATCTCAGCCTGCGTCAGTCACAGCTTAACACTTGGAGAGGAAGAGCAGAGGAACATCGAATTAGAGGAGCAGGACAGCAGAGAGAGACCAGCAGTACAGACACACACACCCCACATAGACACACACCCCACAGACACCCCCCCCCCACAGATACACACACCCCACGGACACACACAGTAAAGACACACACACCCCCTACAGACACACACAGTACACAGTCACACACACCCCACAGCCACAAACAGTACACAGACACACACAGTACAGACACAGACACAAACCCCCCATAGACACCCCCCCCCCCACAGACACACACTACAGACACAGACACCCCCCCCCACAGCCACACACAGTACACAGACACACACCCCCCACAGACAGTGGGGTATCCTACACATGACAGCACTGTCCATACTAACGAGAATGATCTGCTCTAACGAGTCTGTGACGCCAGCCCTCAGTAACGATCCCGCTGGCAGATGACAGTGACTGAGCGCAATGCAGGCTCCTGGTGTTACACCCCGCTGTCCCTGCCCCTGTCCCGCCTGTCCCTGTCCCTCCTATCTCTCCACTCCAAGGCCCCAGTCTGGCCACTCCAGATGGAAGTGAAAATCTCACAGTGAACAGGAGCCCAGAGCGCAGATTAACCCCCCAGTCCAGACATCACTGGGAGCAGGACTCTCTCGTCACTGGCAGCTCACTGCTCAACAGCACCCTCCTGTGGCTGGGCAGGGGTCTCCTGGGAGAGCTGAGCTGGGGGTCCGCAGTGCCGTCAGAGAGCTGAGCTGGGGGTCCGCAGTGCCGTCAGTGAGAGCTGAGCTGGGGGTCCATAGTGCCGTCAGAGAGCTGAGCTGGGGGTCCGCAGTGCTGTCAGTAAGAGCTGAGCTGAGCTGAGCTGGGGGTCCGCAGTGCTGTCAGAGAGCTAAGCTGGGGGTCCGCAGTGCTGTCAGAGAGCTGAGCTGGGGGTCCGCAGTGCCGTCAGTGAGAGCTGAGCTGGGGGTCCATAGTGCCGTCAGTGAGCTGAGCTGGGGGTCCGCAGTGCTGTCAGTGAGCTGAGCTGGGGGTCCACAGTGCCGTCCGTGAGAGCTGAGCTGGGGGTCCGCAGTGCTGTCAGTAAGAGCTGAGCTGGGGGTCCACAGTGCTGTCAGTAAGAGCTGAGCTGGGGGTCCGCAGTGCTGTCAGAGAGCTAAGCTGAGCTGGGGGTCCGCAGTGCCGTCAGAGAGCTAAGCTGGGGGTCCGCAGTGCTGTCAGTAAGAGCTGAGCTGGGGGTCCACAGTGCCGTCAGTAAGAGCTGAGCTGGGGGTCCGCAGTGCCGTCAGAGAGCTAAGCTGAGCTGGGGGTCCGCAGTGCCGTCAGAGAGCTAAGCTGGGGGTCCGCAGTGCTGTCAGTAAGAGCTGAGCTGGGGGTCCACAGTGCCGTCAGAGAGCTGAGCTGGGGGTCCACAGTGCCGTCAGAGAGCTGAGCTGGGGGTCCGCAGTGCCGTCAGAGAGCTGAGCTGGGGGCCAGCAGTGCTGTCAGAGTGAGAGAAGACCCGCTTCCTCGGAAAGGAATCCCATATCTTCCTTGATTCTGTGCTGCGACAGTCCAGGGATCAGAGCAACAGACCAGGCAGACAATTAAAACACAAAATGAAGTCAAGTCCGATCTTTGCACCAAGAGTTGTAGGAGTGTGGAACAATCTACCCACGATGCTGTTGAAGCCGACAGTCAAGGTTTTCTCGGGAATCAGCTGAGTGATGTCCTGGAATGAGTTCCTACCAAATCACTAAACCTGCCTGATGACTCAAACAGCTTCTCTGAGAGAGCAACAGCATCGCCACCACAAGACAGGAAGCACTAGACAAACACGGATATAAATATACTTCTTTTATTGTCAGTTCACTGCCATGTCCACTCTGCTACATTTGGCACAGGGGACACATTCCCCAGAGTACAATCAATCAGATCCCAGAGGAGA
The DNA here is from genome assembly GCF_040954835.1 of Lepisosteus oculatus. Lineage (NCBI taxonomy): Eukaryota > Metazoa > Chordata > Actinopteri > Semionotiformes > Lepisosteidae > Lepisosteus > Lepisosteus oculatus. The sequence goes on from NC_090718.1 coordinate 342,427, forward strand.
CAGCACCTCTGGAGAATCAACAGACCTCTTTCACCCGGGCTCTACTCGCTGTGTCTCCTGTCCTGCTGTGTGTGTTTATTACTGAGGGGTTCTCTGTGATCTCCCCTGTCTCTCTTGCTGCATCTCCTTTCCTGATGTGTGTGTTTATTACTGAGGGGTTCTCTGTGATCTCCCCTCTCTCTCGCTGTGTCTCCTGTCCTGCTGTGTGTGTTTATTACTGAGGGGTTCTCTGTGATCTCCTCTCTCTCCCTGTGTCTCCTGTCCTGCTGTGTGTGTTTATTACTGAGGGGTTCTCTGTAATCTCCCCTCTCTCTCGCTGTGTCTCCTGTCCTGCTGTGTGTGTTTATTACTGAGGGGTTCTGTGATCTCCCCTCTCTCTTGCTGCATCTCCTATCCTCACCATCTGTGTGATGGTCAGTCTGGGTCAGTGGGTCAGTGGGTCAGTGCGGGTCAGTGCGGGTCAGTGCGGGTCAGTGCGGGTCAGTCTGGGTCAGTCTGGGTCAGTCTGGGTCAGTCTGAATGAGTATTTTACTTCTACACTAACCTCCTTCAGAGCTTGAAAATTCACCTCACACACAAACGCATTCAGAAACACGCTAATTTTATCACTCAGGAAAATACATTCGACACATGCAAATACCGCTGAAGAAGAACACAAATCTTAAAAAACATAAGTTAAACCTTTCCTTCCAGGCTGTAAACAAAAAACACAGATATGTATTTACAGAAAGAAATATACAGATTAATAATTAAAACAAGCTGCCTTAACGGTCTTCACAAGCCACCGCTGCTGAGTTTACTGAACCAGAACTGAACACAGTCGCCCCGTCTCTGCTGGATCACCCCTGTCAGGTAATGAACACTACCGGTACAGATGTGTGAACAGGGAGTGCCGTAGCAGTCAGGTACTGAACACTTCAGGTACAGGGTTCAGGGGTGAGGTTTAGGGATGTCAAGGGAAGGGTGCCAGAGAGGGGTGTGGCCAGAGGTGGGGTGTCTGAGAGGGGTGTGGCCAGGGGCGGGGTGTCTGAGAGGGGCGTGGTCAGGGGCGGGGTGTCTGAGAGGGGCGTGGTCACGGGGTGGGGTGTCCGAGAGGGGCGGGGTCAGGGGGCGGGGTGTCTGGTTTGTGTCTGTGTTGAGAGTTGGAAAAGGGGTGGGTCCGGGGGTGGGGACAAGTGTAAAGGTTGGGGAACTGGGGTACAGGCTGGGGAACTGGGGGGTACAGGCTGGGGACCTGGGGGTACAAGCTGGGGAACTAGGGGTACAAGCTGGGGAACTGGGGGTCCTCAAGGCTGCTCCTCCTTCTTCTTCACAGAGATCCTCTTCTTCCTCGCCGCCAGCATCTCGTAGAAGGGGTCCACACTGACCGCAGAGCTGTGGGACAAGAGCGTTAGCAGAGACGTCCTTGTACCCCCTGTAACCCCTCAGTCTCCTCTGTTCCCCCCAGTCCTCCCTGTACCCCCAGTCCTCCCAGTACCCCTGTACCCCAGCCCCCTCTCTCACTTGATGCTGTGGATCCACTCATCCTTCTCCTCGGGTGTGGGGGCTGAGATGCGATAGACCATGTGATTCCCCTCCACCACCCGCCCGTCCGCCTCCGTCTTGCAGGCCTTGATCAGCTGACCGCGGTTATTGGGAATGTAGAGCTCGAAGCAGTTCTGCAGCGAGACACAGAGCGAGAGACATCACACACTGCAGGGCCCTGACAGGGCTGGACTGGGAGCTGGACTAGTTCTTCACTGGGATTATAATCAGACTCCACTGACACTGCCAGAGCAGTCTGAGACTCTCCAGGCTGGACTGGACTGACTGGACTGGGAGCTGGATTGAGACATTACAATGAGCTTGACTGATCACATCTCTCCTACTGCGACTCACAGGTTTCCTGGGATCTTCCACTTCACGAATGCTCAGATTTTCCAGAGGAATGATTCCACGAGGCTCTTTATCCTAAAACACAAACAGTATCACTGTAACACCACCCACACTCCCTCATCCTATAGACACTATAGAGTCACTTACAGCAGTATCACTGTAACAACACTCACACTCCCTCATCCTATAGACTCTATAGAGTCACACACAGCAGTATCACTGTAACAACACTCACACTCCCTCATCCTATAGACTCTATAGAGTCACAGACAGCAGTATCACTGTAACAACACCCACACTGCCTCATCCTATAGACTCTATAGAGTCACAGGCAGCAGTATCACTGTAACAACACTCACACTGCCTCATCCTATAGACTCTATAGAGTCACAGGCAGCAGTATCACTGTAACAACACTCACACTCCCTCATCCTATAGACTCAAGAGTCACAGACAGCAGTATCACTGTAACACCACTCACACTCCCTCATCCTATAGACTCTATAGTCACAGACAGCAGTATCACTGTAACAACACTCACACTCCCTCATCCTATAGACTCAAGAGTCACAGACAGCAGTATCACTGTAACAACACTCACACTCCCTCATCCTATAGACTCTATAGTCACAGACAGCAGTATCACTGTAACAACACTCACACTGCCTCATCCTATAGACTCTATAGTCACAGACAGCAGTATCACTGTAACAACACTCACACTCCCTCATCCTATAGACTCTATAGAGTCACAGGCAGCAGTATCACTGTAACACCACTCACACTCCCTCATCCTATAGACTCTATAGAGTCACAGACAGCAGTATCACTGTAACAACACTCACACTCCCTCATCCTATAGACTCTATAGTCACAGACAGCAGTATCACTGTAACAACACTCACACTCCCTCATCCTATAGACTCTATAGAGTCACAGACAACAGTATCACTGTAACAACACTCACACTCCCTCATCCTATAGACTCAAGAGTCACAGACAGCAGTATCACTGTAACAACACTCAGACTCCCTCATCCTATAGACTCTCTAGAGTCACAGACAGCAGTATCACTGCAACAACACTCACACTCCCTCATCCTATAGACTCTATAGAGTCACAGACAACAGTATCACTGTAACAACACTCACACTCCCTCATCCTATAGACTCTATAGAGTCACAGACAGCAGTATCACTGTAACAACACTCACACTCCCTCATCCTATAGACTCTATAGAGTCACAGACAACAGTATCACTGTAACACCACTCACACTCCCTCATCCTATAGACTCTATAGAGTCACAGGCAGCAGTATCACTGTAACACCACTCACACTCCCTCATCCTATAGACTCTATAGAGTCACAGACAGCAGTATCACTGTAACAACACTCACACTCCCTCATCCTATAGACTCTATAGAGTCACAGGCAGCAGTATCACTGTAACACCACTCACACTCCCTCATCCTATAGACTCTATAGAGTCACAGACAGCAGTATCACTGTAACAACACTCACACTCCCTCATCCTATAGACTCTATAGAGTCACAGACAGCAGTATCACTGTAACAACACTCACACTCCCTCATCCTATAGACTCAAGAGTCACAGACAGCAGTATCACTGTAACAACACTCACACTCCCTCATCCTATAGACTCTATAGAGTCACAGACAGCAGTATCACTGTAACAACACTCACACTCCCTCATCCTATAGACTCTATAGAGTCACAGACAGCAGTGTCACTGTAACAACACTCACACTCCCTCATCCTATAGACTCTATAGTCACAGACAGCAGTATCACTGTAACAACACTCACACTCCCTCATCCTATAGACTCTATAGAGTCACAGACAGCAGTGTCACTGTAACAACACTCACACTGCCTCATCCTATAGACTCTATAGAGTCACAGACAGCAGTATCACTGTAACACTCACACTCCCTCATCCTATAGACTCTATAGAGTCACAGACAGCAGTATCACTGTAACAACACTCACACTCCCTCATCCTATAGACTCTATAGTCACAGACAGCAGTATCACTGTAACACCACTCACACTCCCTCATCCTATAGACTCTATAGAGTCACAGACAGCAGTGTCACTGTAACAACACTCACACTGCCTCATCCTATAGACTCTATAGAGTCACAGACAGCAGTATCACTGTAACACTCACACTCCCTCATCCTATAGACTCTATAGAGTCACAGACAGCAGTATCACTGTAACAACACTCACACTCCCTCATCCTATAGACTCAAGAGTCACAGACAGCAGTATCACTGTAACACCACTCACACTCCCTCATCCTATAGACTCTATAGTCACAGACAGCAGTATCACTGTAACAACACTCACACTCCCTCATCCTATAGACTCAAGAGTCACAGACAGCAGTATCACTGTAACAACACTCACACTCCCTCATCCTATAGACTCTATAGTCACAGACAGCAGTATCACTGTAACAACACTCACACTGCCTCATCCTATAGACTCTATAGTCACAGACAGCAGTATCACTGTAACAACACTCACACTCCCTCATCCTATAGACTCTATAGAGTCACAGGCAGCAGTATCACTGTAACACCACTCACACTCCCTCATCCTATAGACTCTATAGAGTCACAGACAGCAGTATCACTGTAACAACACTCACACTCCCTCATCCTATAGACTCTATAGTCACAGACAGCAGTATCACTGTAACAACACTCACACTCCCTCATCCTATAGACTCTATAGAGTCACAGACAACAGTATCACTGTAACAACACTCACACTCCCTCATCCTATAGACTCAAGAGTCACAGACAGCAGTATCACTGTAACAACACTCAGACTCCCTCATCCTATAGACTCTCTAGAGTCACAGACAGCAGTATCACTGCAACAACACTCACACTCCCTCATCCTATAGACTCTATAGAGTCACAGACAACAGTATCACTGTAACAACACTCACACTCCCTCATCCTATAGACTCTATAGAGTCACAGACAGCAGTATCACTGTAACAACACTCACACTCCCTCATCCTATAGACTCTATAGAGTCACAGACAACAGTATCACTGTAACACCACTCACACTCCCTCATCCTATAGACTCTATAGAGTCACAGGCAGCAGTATCACTGTAACACCACTCACACTCCCTCATCCTATAGACTCTATAGAGTCACAGACAGCAGTATCACTGTAACAACACTCACACTCCCTCATCCTATAGACTCTATAGAGTCACAGGCAGCAGTATCACTGTAACACCACTCACACTCCCTCATCCTATAGACTCTATAGAGTCACAGACAGCAGTATCACTGTAACAACACTCACACTCCCTCATCCTATAGACTCTATAGAGTCACAGACAGCAGTATCACTGTAACAACACTCACACTCCCTCATCCTATAGACTCAAGAGTCACAGACAGCAGTATCACTGTAACAACACTCACACTCCCTCATCCTATAGACTCTATAGAGTCACAGACAGCAGTATCACTGTAACAACACTCACACTCCCTCATCCTATAGACTCTATAGAGTCACAGACAGCAGTGTCACTGTAACAACACTCACACTCCCTCATCCTATAGACTCTATAGTCACAGACAGCAGTATCACTGTAACAACACTCACACTCCCTCATCCTATAGACTCTATAGAGTCACAGACAGCAGTGTCACTGTAACAACACTCACACTGCCTCATCCTATAGACTCTATAGAGTCACAGACAGCAGTATCACTGTAACACTCACACTCCCTCATCCTATAGACTCTATAGAGTCACAGACAGCAGTATCACTGTAACAACACTCACACTCCCTCATCCTATAGACTCTATAGAGTCACAGACAGCAGTATCACTGTAACAACACTCACACTCCCTCATCCTATAGACTCTACTATATATTATGAGAATTATGGTGCTATTACATATACCATGGTGTTATTATAGTGTTATTACACATACCGTGGTATACTCGAAATAGTACAGACAGTTATCAGTCAGAATGAACCACCGGCGTTTCCATGTCTTCACACGGCCTCCTGTCATGAACATAAAATAGAGCTTCAGTCCCAGTGCAGTAGAACAGTCTGTTACAATAGGAGCTACAGTCCCAGTGCAGTAGAACAGTCTGTTACAGTAGGAGCTACAGTCCCAGTACAGTAGAACAGTCTGTTACAATAGGAGCTACAGTCCCAGTGCAGTAGAACAGTATGCTACAATAAGAGCTACAGTCCCAGTGCAGTAGAACAGTCTGTTACAGTAGGAGCTACAGTCCCAGTACAGTAGACCAGTCTGTTACAATAGGAGCTACAGTCCCAGTGCAGAAGAACAGTCTGTTACAGTAGGAGCTACAGTCCCAGTACAGTAGACCAGTCTGTTACAATAGGAGCTACAGTCCCAGTGCAGAAGAACAGTCTGTTACAGTAGGAGCTACAGTCCCAGTACAGTAGAACAGTCTGTTACAATAGGAGCTACAGTCCCAGTGCAGTAGAACAGTCCTGTTACAATAGGAGCTACAGTCCCAGTGCAGTAGAACAGTCTGTTACAATAGGAGCTACAGTCCCAGTGCAGTAGAACAGTCTGTTACAGTAGGAGCTACAGTCCCAGTACAGTAGAACAGTCCTGTTCCAATAGGAGCTACAGTCCCAGTGCAGTAGAACAGTCTGTTACAGTAGGAGCTACAGTCCCAGTGCAGTAGAACAGTCCTGTTACAATAGGAGCTACAGTCCCAGTACAGTAGAACAGTCCTGTTACAACAAGAGCTACAGTCCCAGTACAGTAGAACAGTCTGTTACAATAGGAGCTACAGTCCCAGTGCAGTAGAAGTCTGTTACAATAGGAGCTACAGTCCCAGTGCAGTAGAACAGTCTGTTACAGTAGGAGCTACAGTCCCAGTGCAGTAGAACAGTCTGTTACAGTAGGAGCTACAGTCCCAGTACAGTAGAACAGTCCTGTTACAATAGGAGCTACAGTCCCAGTGCAGTAGAACAGTCTGTTACAATAGGAGCTACAGTCCCAGTGCAGTAGAACAGTCTGTTACAATAGGAGCTACAGTCCCAGTGCAGTAGAACAGTCTGTTACAGTAGGAGCTACAGTCCCAGAACAGTAGAACAGTCTGTTACAATGGGAGCAACAGTCCCAGAACAGTCCTGTTACAACAGGAGCTACAGTCCCAGTGTGGTTGAACAGTCCTGTTACAATAGGAGCTACAGTCCCAGTACAGTAGAACAGTCCTGTTACAATAGGAGCTACAGTCCCAGTACAGTAGAACACTCCTGTTACAATAGGAGCTACAGTCCCAGTACAGTAGAACAGTCCTGTTACAATATGAGAAACAGTCCCAGTGCAGTAGAATAGTCTGTTACAGTAGGAGCTACAGTCCCAGTGCAGTAGAACAGTCTGTTACAATAGGAGCTACAGTCCCAGTACAGTAGAACAGTCTGCTACAATAGGAGCAACAGTCCCAGAACAGTCCTGTTACAACAGGAGCTACAGTCCCAGTGCAGTAGAACAGTCCTGTTACAATAGGAGCTACAGTCCCAGTGCAGTAGAACAGTCTGTTACAGTAGGAGCTACAGTCCCAGTACAGTAGAATAGTCCTGTTACAACAAGAGCTACAGTCCCAGTACAGTAGAACAGTCTGTTACAATAGGAGCTACAGTCCCAGTGCAGTAGAACAGTCTGTTACAGTAGGAGCTACAGTCCCAGTACAGTAGAACAGTCCTGTTACAATAGGAGCTACAGTCCCAGTGCAGTAGAACAGTCTGTTACAATAGGAGCTACAGTCCCAGTACAGTAGAACAGTCTGTTACAATAGGAGCTACAGTCCCAGTGCAGTAGAACAGTCTGTTACAATAGGAGCTACAGTCCCAGTGCAGTAGAACAGTCTGTTACAATAGGAGCTACAGTCCCAGTACAGAAGAACAGTCTGTTACAATAGGAGCTACAGTCCCAGTGCAGTAGAACAGTCTGTTACAATAGGAGCTACAGTCCCAGTGCAGTAGAACAGTCTGTTACAGTAGGAGCTACAGTCCCAGTACAGTAGAACAGTCTGTTACAGTAGGAGCTACAGTCCCAGTACAGTAGAACAGTCCTGTTACAATAGGAGCTACAGTCCCAGTACAGTAGAACAGTCGGTTACAATAGGAGCTACAGTCCCAGTGCAGTAGAACAGTCCTGTTACAATAGGAGCTACAGTCCCAGTGCAGTAGAACAGTCTGTTACAGTAGGAGCTACAGTCCCAGTACAGTAGAATAGTCCTGTTACAACAAGAGCTACAGTCCCAGTACAGTAGAACAGTCTGTTACAATAGGAGCTACAGTCCCAGTGCAGTAGAACAGTCTGTTACAGTAGGAGCTACAGTCCCAGTACAGTAGAACAGTCCTGTTACAATAGGAGCTACAGTCCCAGTGCAGTAGAACAGTCTGTTACAATAGGAGCTACAGTCCCAGTGCAGTAGAACAGTCTGTTACAGTAGGAGCTACAGTCCCAGTACAGAAGAACAGTCTGTTACAATAGGAGCTACAGTCCCAGTGCAGTAGAACAGTCTGTTACAATAGGAGCTACAGTCCCAGTGCAGTAGAACAGTCTGTTACAGTAGGAGCTACAGTCCCAGTACAGTAGAACAGTCTGTTACAGTAGGAGCTACAGTCCCAGTACAGTAGAACAGTCCTGTTACAATAGGAGCTACAGTCCCAGTACAGTAGAACAGTCGGTTACAATAGGAGCTACAGTCCCAGTGCAGTAGAACAGTCCTGTTACAATAGGAGCTACAGTCCCAGTACAGTAGAACAGTCTGTTACAATAGGAGCTACAGTCCCAGTGCAGAACAGTCTGTTACAATAGGAGCTACAGTCCCAGTGCAGTAGAACATTCTGTTACAATAGGAGCTACAGTCCCAGTGCAGTAGAACAGTCTGTTACAGTAGGAGCTACAGTCCCAGTACAGTAGAACAGTCCTGTTACAATAGGAGCTACAGTCCCAGTGCAGTAGAACAGTCTGTTACAGTAGGAGCTACAGTCCCAGTACAGAAGAACAGTCTGTTACAGTAGGAGCTACAGTCCCAGTGCAGTAGAACAGTCTGTTACAGTAGGAGCTACAGTCCCAGTGCAGTAGAACAGTCTGTTACAATAGGAGCTACAGTCCCAGTGCAGTAGAACAGTCTGTTACAATAGGAGCTACAGTCCCAGTGCAGTAGAACAGTCTGTTACAGTAGGAGCTACAGTCCCAGTACAGAAGAACAGTCTGTTACAATAGGAGCTACAGTCCCAGTGCAGTAGAACAGTCTGTTACAATAGGAGCTACAGTCCCAGAACAGTCTGTTACAATAGGAGCTACAGTCCCAGTGCAGTAGAACAGTCTGTTACAGCAGGAGCTACAGGAGAAGGATTGTGTCCACAGCAGTTCAGGTGTTGGGGGGAAGGTGGACAATCGCGGTGGAGAGATGAATGAAGACAGAAGAGAAGCCAGGCAGCCCTGTCCTGAGTACCTACCTCCTGGCAGACGCCCAGCGGCAGAGCGAGGAGGCGGAGCAGTGCCCGCAGACAGGAGGACAGGCGGACAGGCAGACAGGTGGACAGAGAGAAGACAGGACAGGTGTTAGTGGCAGCAAGTCAGAAACCCCATCATGCAGGACACAGAGTCAGGACAACACAGAGAGAGCCAGGAGAGAACTGACCAGCAGGACAGTGTAGTCCACTCCCACCCCAGGACACCGGACCACCAGGACAGCAGACCACCAGGACAGTCCATTTCCACCCCAGGACAGCGGACCACCAGGACAGTCCACTCCCACCCCAGGACAGCGGACCACCAGGACAGTCCACTCCCACCCCAGGACACCGGACCATCAGGACAGCAGACCACCAGGACAGTCCACTCCCACCCCAGGACAGCGGACCACCAGGACAGTCCACTCCCACCTGAGGACAGCTGACCACCGGGACAGTCCACTCCCACCCCAGGACAGCGGACCACCAGGACAGTCCACTCCCACCCCAGGACAGCGGACCACCAGGACAGTCCACTCCCACCCGAGGACAGCTGACCACCAGGACAGTCCACTCCCACCCCAGGACACCGGACCATCAGGACAGCAGACCACCAGGACAGTCCACTCCCACCCCAGGACAGCGGACCACCAGGACAGTCCACTCCCACCCGAGGACAGCTGACCACCAGGACAGTCCACTCCCACCCCAGGACACCGGACCAACAGGACCATCATGCCTCTCTCCCAGTGAAGCTGCAGTCTGGACACTGCAGACACTGCAGACACTCACCCAGCTTGAGCAGCCAGCCCTCCCGGTCGGGGTTGAAGAACGTGTGTGTGAGGTCATTCCCATCATCCTCGGGGATCTTGAAGGGCTCGTTCTTAATGCTCTCGTACAAGTTCTGCAAGACAGGGAAATCCTGGTCAACACTGTCTGAAGAAAGACTGCAGAGACACAGGGGGACACATCAGAGACACACAGAGGGACAGGGGGACACAGCAGGACACACAGAGGGACAAAGAGACACAGAGGGACACACAGATATAAACGGGGGACAGAGGGACACAGAGACACACAAATATAGACGGGGGATAGAGGGACACAGAGACACACAGATATAGACAAGGGACAGAGGGACACAGATATAGACAGGGGACAGAAGGATATAAAGGGACAAACAGATATGGACAGGAGACAGAGGGGGACACAGATACAGACAGGGGACAGAAGGTCACTCTCACCCTGAGCAGCTCCTCGGGCAGATCTCCGCCCTCGTTGATGCCTCTGTTCATGGAGACAAACCTCTCGGCGCTGGGCTTGTCTCTCACGTTGGGGTTGTGCAGGCTGGTGTTCAGCATGATGATGGCAAACGACAGGACATAGCAGGTGTCTGGAAGAGAGGACAGCGTCAGTGCAGGTACAGTAGTGTGTCAGAGTGTCAGTGCAGAATCAGTGTATCAGTAAGACTAGCAGAGTATTGGTATCAGAGTATCAGTATTACTGTCAGAGTATCGGTATCAGAATTACTGTCAGAGTATCAGTATTACTATCACAGTATCAGAGTATCAGCTTATCAGTATTACAATCAGAATGTCAGTATTACTGTCAGAGTATCAGTATTATTGTCAGAGTATTGGTATCAGAGTATCAGTATTACTGTCAGAGTATCACTATTACTAGCAGATTCTATTCTCTGCAGTACCTGTGCTCCAAAAGACTCCGGCTTTGCAGTGACAGTACCGGTACCGCCGGGTCAGTACCTGTGCTCTGGAAGACTCCGGCGTTGCAGTGACAGTACTGGTACCGCCGGGTCAGTACCTGTGCTCTGGAAGACTCCAGCGTTGCAGTGACAGTACCGCTGAGCGAAGGCCTCCATCATTCTGTCGATTTTCTGAGCCTCACCAGGCAGACGGAAACTCCACAGGAACTGCCTGACAGAGCACACACACACTTGGTACACTCGTTAAACACAAACACACACACACACAGTGACACACACAGTCACTGACCTGAGTGCCTGCACCAGGTTAAGGTCGGTGAACTCATGCAGATCAACAAAGGCTTGAAGGACTTTAATGTTGAATTCATCTCTAGAGGAGAGACAGAGCATTAGTGCAGAACAGTGCTAAAGATGTACACAGACACACATACTCACACACAGCACACACTCACTCAGCACAGACACGCACACTCAGGCACAGACACGCGCGCACACTCTCACACACACACACACACACACACACCTCTCTCCCAGGTAATCCCCAATGGCTGTCTTGTTCAGACCCTCTCCCTTGTACAGGAACTGCGCGATGTCCTCTGTAGTCTGCCCGAGCAGCTCGTTATCCACCAGGAACGCGATGCCCTGCAACAGAACAAAGATGGGCGTGATCACACGGGCCAGCAGGCCGGGCAGGGACCAGGACCGGAACCAGGACCAGGACTCAGTCACCTTCTTCGGGTCCATGTTGAATTTCTTCCTGCCCATGGCCACATGACGACTCTTCTGGAGTGTTTTACTGCAAGACAAGCAAGCAGGAGAGCGTGTAAACTATACTCAGAGTCCTTCCCAGTCAAGCACAGGGCCCAGTACAGCACAGCACCCACAGAGCGTCTGGAGTCAGTCTGGAGAACACTATACTCAGAGCGTCTGGAGTCACTAAGCAGTACACTATACTCAGGGTGTCAGGAGTCAGTCTGGAGTACAATATACTCAGAGCGTCAGGAGTCAGTCTGGAGAACACTATACTCAGAGTGTCAGGAGTCAGTCTGGAGTACAATATACTCAGAATGTCTGGAGTCAGTCTGGAGTACAATATACTCAGAGCGTCAGGAGTCAGTCTGGAGAACACTATACTCAGAGTGTCAGGAGTCAGTCTGGAGTACAATATACTCAGAATGTCTGGAGTCAGTCTGGAGAACACTATACTCAGAGTGTCAGGAGTCAGTCTGGAGTACAATGTACTCAGAGTGCCTGGAGTCAGTGAGCAGTACACTATACTCAGGAGAGTATACTATGATGCTCCTGGTGTCCTACCTGCCCTCAGTACTGGCCTCCAGCCCTTCCACCTCCAGGATGGCCTCTCTGAGCTCCTCCCTCAGTCTCTGGATCTCCAGCAGCAGAGCTCCCTTCCTCCTGCGAATCTCCTCCAGCTCCACGTGCTCCTCAGGAGTCAGATCCACTGGGACTGAGGAGGAGAGAGAGGTTAACACACACCAGCACAGTGACCCTGACTGACTGGACACACCAGCACAGTGACCCTGACTGACTGACTGGACACTACAGCACAGTGACCCTGACTGACTGACTGGACACTACAGCACAGAGACACTGACTGACTGACTGGACACTACAGCACAGAGACACTGACTGACTGACTGGACACTACAGCACAGAGACACTGACTGACTGACTGGACACTACAGCACAGAGACACTGACTGACTGACTGGACACTACAGCACAGAGACCCTGACTGACTGACTGGACACTACAGCACAGTGACCCTGACTGACTGACTGGACACTACAGCACAGAGACACTGACTGACTGACTGGACACTACAGCACAGTGACCCTGACTGACTGACTGGACACTACAGCACAGAGACACTGACTGACTGACTGGACACTACAGCACAGAAACACTGACTAACTGACTGGACACTACAGCACAGTGACCCTGACTGACTGGACACTACAACACAGAGACACTGACTGACTGACTGGACACTACAGCACAGTGACCCTGACTGACTGACTGGACACTACAGCACAGTGACCCTGACTGACTGACTGGACACTACAGCACAGAGACACTGACTGACTGACTGACTGACTGACTGGACACTACAGCACAGTGACCCTGACTGACTGACTGGACACTACAGCACAGTGACCCTGACTGACTGACTGGACACTACAGCACAGAGACACTGACTGACTGACTGGACACTACAGCACAGAGACACTGACTGACTGACTGACTGACTGGACACTACAGCACAGTGACCCTGACTGACTGACTGGACACTACAGCACAGTGACCCTGACTGACTGACTGGACACTACAGCACAGTGACCCTGACTGACTGGACACTACAGCACAGAGACACTGACTGACTGACTGGACACTACAGCACAGTGACCCTGACTGACTGGACACTACAGCACAGAGACACTGACTGACTGACTGGACACTACAGCACAGTGACCCTGACTGACTGGACACTACAGCACAGTGACCCTGACTGACTGACTGGACACTACAGCACAGTGACCCTGACTGACCGACTGGACACTACAGCACAGTGACCCTGACTGACCGACTGGACACTACAGCACAGAGACACTGACTGACCGACTGGACACTACAGCACAGTGACCCTGACTGACCGACTGGACACTACAGCACAGTGACCCTGACTGACTGACTGGACACTACAGCACAGTGACCCTGACTGACTGGACACTACAGCACAGAGACACTGACTGACTGACTGGACACTACAGCACAGAAACACTGACTAACTGACTGGACACTACAGCACAGTGACCCTGACTGACTGGACACTACAACACAGAGACACTGACTGACTGACTGGACACTACAGCACAGTGACCCTGACTGACTGACTGGACACTACAGCACAGTGACCCTGACTGACTGACTGGACACTACAGCACAGAGACACTGACTGACTGACTGACTGACTGACTGGACACTACAGCACAGTGACCCTGACTGACTGACTGGACACTACAGCACAGTGACCCTGACTGACTGACTGGACACTACAGCACAGAGACACTGACTGACTGACTGGACACTACAGCACAGAGACACTGACTGACTGACTGACTGACTGGACACTATAGCACAGTGACCCTGACTGACTGACTGGACACTACAGCACAGTGACCCTGACTGACTGACTGGACACTACAGCACAGAGACACTGACTGACTGACTGACTGACTGGACACTACAGCACAGTGACCCTGACTGACTGACTGGACACTACAGCACAGTGACCCTGACTGACTGACTGGACACTACAGCACAGAGACACTGACTGACTGACTGACTGACTGGACACTATAGCACAGTGACCCTGACTGACTGACTGGACACTACAGCACAGTGACCCTGACTGACTGACTGGACACTACAGCACAGTGACCCTGACTGACTGACTGGACACTACAGCACAGTGACCCTGACTGACTGGACACTACAGCACAGAGACACTGACTGACTGACTGGACACTACAGCACAGAAACACTGACTAACTGACTGGACACTACAGCACAGTGACCCTGACTGACTGGACACTACAACACAGAGACACTGACTGACTGACTGGACACTACAGCACAGTGACCCTGACTGACTGACTGGACACTACAGCACAGTGACCCTGACTGACTGACTGGACACTACAGCACAGTGACCCTGACTGACTGACTGGACACTACAGCACAGAGACACTGACTGACTGACTGACTGACTGACTGACTGACTGGACACTACAGCACAGTGACCCTGACTGACTGACTGGACACTACAGCACAGTGACCCTGACTGACTGACTGGACACTACAGCACAGAGACACTGACTGACTGACTGGACACTACAGCACAGAGACACTGACTGACTGACTGACTGACTGGACACTATAGCACAGTGACCCTGACTGACTGACTGGACACTACAGCACAGTGACCCTGACTGACTGACTGGACACTACAGCACAGTGACCCTGACTGACTGGACACTACAGCACAGAGACACTGACTGACTGACTGGACACTACAGCACAGTGACCCTGACTGACTGGACACTACAGCACAGAGACACTGACTGACTGACTGGACACTACAGCACAGTGACCCTGACTGACTGGACACTACAGCACAGTGACCCTGACTGACCGACTGGACACTACAGCACAGAGACACTGACTGACCGACTGGACACTACAGCACAGTGACCCTGACTGACCGACTGGACACTACAGCACAGTGACCCTGACTGACTGACTGGACACTACAGCACAGTGACCCTGACTGACTGACTGGACACTACAGCACAGTGACCCTGACTGACTGGACACTACAGCACAGAGACACTGACTGACTGGACACTACAGCACAGTGACCCTGACTGACTGACTGACTGGACACTATAGCACAGTGACCCTGACTGACTGACTGACTGGACACTACAGCACAGTGACCCTGACTGACTGACTGGACACTACAGCACAGAGACACTGACTGACTGACTGGACACTACAGCACAGTGACCCTGACTGACTGACTGGACACTACAGCACAGAGACACTGACTGACTGACTGGACACTACAGCACAGAGACACTGACTGACTGGACACTACAGCACAGTGACCCTGACTGACTGACTGGACACTACAGCACAGAGACACTGACTGACTGGACACTACAGCACAGAGACACTGACTGACTGGACACTACAGTCAGTCACTGCAGACTCACACCTCTCTCACTCCTGACTCTTGTCTCCAGGGCATCAGAGTGACATTCCTCACATGTGCAACATTCCCAGTATTCCTCAGGACCGGAAAGACCAGACAGACACGGTATCGATGATGATGATGATGTCTCCCTCCCTCACAGACACAAATTTCAAATAGACAGGACAGCGGGACATATAGACATACACTTGCAGACACCCAAAGACACTCAGAGGGGCAGAGATACACTCGCAGACACGCAAAGACACACAGACCAGATCTCCCAGTCGTATCCACCGTGTTTGCTTATATAACCCAGCAGCCCAGAGACGACCCGAGAGGGTTGTGTCGGTCCTGCCTCTGCTGTGACCGATGGTAGCCTGCTTGTGCTCAGAGCCAGCAGGCCGGACTGGTCACTTACTGAAGTCCATCTCGTCCATGATCAGCGGCTCCTGCAGATACCCCACGGGCTCGAATCTCATCCACAGGCCGGACTGGCTGCTCCCGACGGGAAACCGCTGCTCTCACAGAAAAACCAACACCATCGACACGCAGCACAACAGCAGCTCCGTCGCCTCAGACAAAGGAAGACGGAAGAGGAGTCCCGCGTTCCGTCTCGGAATGGCGAGGGGCGGCGGCCATCTTGGGAAGGGACATTCCCGAGTTTCCTCCTTTTCCCATTGGAGAGCAGGAAACTGCCGCCATGTCGGCTCCGCAGGGAGTGGAGGCGTCTTTCCTAGAAACCACCACACGATGGCGGCGTTGCTTTGTAATTCAACCCGATTGAATTAATTCCATTTCCATTCAGTTCTATTCAAGATGCTTTTTTATTGGCATGACCAATGAATAAATCGGTGTTGCCAAAGCAATACAAATAAAATTAACAAAAAAATCTACAGGCACTTACAGATATTTTACAAAACAGACACATCTAAATACAGTTAATGCAAACTAAATCATTAAATATCTAAAAATTAAATAATTGAACAATGTCACCATCGAGTGGGACACTCGAGAAATTACAGTTCAGGAAGAAGGAGGTCGTCTCCAAACTGCAAGACGCCATGTAATAATAAACACAGCAGTCTACCTGCTCAGAGGACAGGGCTCAGTCCAGTCCAGTCCAGCTCAGGGCACAGGGCTCAGTCCAGTCCAGTTCTGCTCAGGGGACGGGGTTCAGTCCAGTCCAGTCCAGTCCAGTCCAGTCCAGCTCAGGGCACAGGGCTCAGTCCAGTCCAATCCAGTCCAGCTTGGGGGACAGGGCTCAGTCCAGTCCAGTCCAGTCCAGCTTGGGGGACAGGGCTCAGTCCAGTCCAGTCCTGCTCAGAGGACAGAGCCAGTCCAGTCCAGTCCTGCTCAGAGGACAGGGCTCAGTCCAGTCCAGTCCTCCTCAGAGGACAGGGCCAGTCCAGTCCAGTCCTGCTGAGAGGACAGGGCTCAGTCCAGTCCAGTCCTGCTCAGAGGACAGGGCTCAGTCCAGTCCAGTCCAGTCCTGCTCAGAGGACAGGGCTCAGTCCAGTCCAGTCCAGTCCTGCTCAGGGGACAGGGCTCAGTCCAGTCCAGTCCAGTCCTGCTCAGGGGACAGGGCTCAGTCCAGTCCAGTCCTGCTCAGAGGACAGGGCTCAGTCCAGTCCAGTCCTCCTCAGACGACAGGGCCAGTCCAGTCCAGTCCTGCTGAGAGGACAGTGCTCAGTCCAGTCCAGTCCTGCTCAGAGGACAGAGCTCAGTCCAGTCCAGTCCAGTCCAGCTCAGGGGACAGGGCTCAGTCCAGTCCAGTCCTGCTCAGTGGGTTAGGGGTCAGGGGAAGGAATGTGTTAGTAAGAAGAGAGGAGAATACAGAGTGTTGAGAACTGGAGTTTTATTTGGATTTGACATCTGAGTAGCGATTGTGCTGCCCAGAGTCTCCACAAGGGGGCGCCTCTCCCTGGCTCCTCCAGCAGGTCAGTGCAGCTCGGGTTCGATCGCCAAGTCCAATAAGCTGAGTGCTGGTGTCTCCTGTCTCCGGTCTCCCGTCTCCCGTCTCCTCCCCGCACTGCTGCCCCTCTCCCCTCTCTCTCCCTCTCCCCTCTCTCTCCCTCTCCCTCTCCCTCCTCTCTGCCCTCTCCCCTCTCTGCCCTCTGCCCTCTGCCCTCTCTGCCCTCTCCCCTCTGCCCTCTCTCCCCTCTCTCCCCTCTCTCCCCTCTCTGCCCTCTCCCCTCTCTGCCCTCTGCCCTCTGCCCTCTCTCCCCTCTCCCCTCTCTCCCCTCTCCCCTCTCTGCCCTCTCTCCCCTCTCTGCCCTCTCTCCCCTCTCTGCCCTCTCCCCTCTCCGCCCTCTCCCCTCTCTCCCCTCTCCCCTCTCTCCCCTCTCCCCTCTCCCCTCTCCCCTCTCCCCTCTCCCCTCTCCCCTCTCTGCCCTCTCTCTCCTCTCCCCTCTCTGCCCTCTCTGCCCTCTCTGCCCTCTCCCCTCTCCCCTCTCTGCCCTCTCTCTCCTCTCCCTCAGTGGTCCCGGGCAGTGCGGGGGGCAGTATCGGGGGAGGTCTCGGTGGTGGAGCCCTGCTCCAGAGCCCCATGGCTCAGCAGCGCCACCTCATTCTCGTAGCAGAAGGAGGCCCTGGTGCTCAGAATGAACTTCCTCTCAGCCAGCTCCTTGGCGCTGCAGTTGGGCGTACTGGGAATCTCATAGGTGCGATGGAAATAAGAGTAGTCCACCTGCGAGAGAGAGGACTGGACATTGACCACCTGGACACTACAGCACAGAGACACTAACTGACTGACTGGACACTACAGCACAGTGACCCTGACTGACTGGACACTACAGCATAGAGACACTGACTGACTGACTGGACACTACAGCACAGTGACCCTGACTGACTGACTGGACACTACAGCACTGTAACCTTGACTAACTGACTGGACACTACAGCACTACAGGGCAGTAGCTCTCTCTCATACCTGGTAGCAGCTCTTCTTCTCGAAGAGCACGGGTTCGAATCGATGTCCCCAGAGGATCTCCGAGGCCAGGTAGGAGCTGCGGCACTGAGTGGTCATCGCAGTGGCCTCCACCATGCCCTCCAGGATGACCACGATCTCCAGCTCGGTGTCGTCCTGCAGCGCACGGCGGTCCATCTCGTACAGCGGACTGTCCTCGTCGATCTCGTGCACAATGGTGACCGGCGACACCAGGAAGATGCGGTCAGTGCCGTTGTCAAAGCCCACATTGATGTCCACATGGTCCAGGGGCAGGTACTCCCCCTCTGGGGTCACCCGAGGCTAATGAGAGACGAGGACATGGATTAATACTGACCCTCTGACTGACTGGACACTACAGCACAGTGACCCTGACTGACTGACTGGACACTACAGCACAGTGACACTGACTGACTGGACACTACAGCACAGAGACACTGACTGGCTGACTGGACACTACAGCACAGAGACCCTGACTGACTGGACACTACAGCACAGAGACACTGACTGACTGACTGGACACTACAGCACATTGACCCTGACTGACTGACTGGACACTACAGCACAGAGACACTGACTGACTGACTGGACACTACAGCACAGAGACACTGACTGACTGGACACTACAGTAGACTTGATTGTGAAGTAGACACTCACAGGAAATAGTTATTGAGAGTGATGGGGTTATGATTTACTTTTCAAAGCCACTAAATTAATCCTCCATAAACCTCAGAAATCCTGAGAAAACAACAAAAGCTGATTACAGGGAACAGCCTGCAGTCCAGATGTCACAGCCTGGCTGAGTGACGCTCTCCTGTCTCTCTCCCCCTGTCTCTCTCTCTCCCCATCTCTCCCTGTCTCTCTCCCCGTCTCTCCCCGTCTCTCTCATAATGGCGCCCCCTGCCTCTCACCCTGAGCAGCTGCGCGCGGACGTGCGCCTCCACCAGGTGGCTCTTGCGCAGGTTGCCGACGCGCCACATGAGGCAGAGCTGGGCATCGCGCAGCGCCACCACCGCGCAGTCGGAGAACACCAGCGTCTCGTTGCGCTTCTTGGGCTTGGCGATCTTGGCCATGACCGCCCCGATGATGAAGGCGTCGATGATGCAGCCAACGATGCACTGCAGCACGACGGCCAGCACCGCCAGGGGGCAGGCCTCCGTCACGCTGCGGAAGCCGTAGCCGATGGAGGTCTGCGTCTCCAGGGAGAACAGGAAGGCCGCCATGAAGCTGTTGACCTGCAGGAAGCAGGGCTCGGGCGGGGTGGCGGCGGGGGCCGGGGGCGCCGGGGGGGCCAGGTCACCATGCGCCGAGGCGATCAGCCAGAAGGAGAAGCCGAACAGCAGCCAGGACAGCAGGAAGGACAGCGAGAAGACCACGAACATCCAGCGCCAGCGGATGTCCACGCAGGTGGTGAAGAGGTCGGTCAGGTAGCGCTGGCCGCGCTCGCTCATGTTGACGAAGGTCACGTTGCAGCGGCCGTCCTTGCCCACGAAGCGGCTGCGCGGGCGGCGGCGGCGGCCCGCCCCCGGCCCCGCCCCCGGCCCCGCCGCCCCGCCCCCGGGAGGCGGGGCCTTGCCATTGCGGGCCGGGGGGCTGGTGGGCGTGCCGCCGCCCGGCTCCGCCGCGCTCTGCGCCAGCCTCATCACCTCCTCCTCCTCCAGGGGCCCGTCCACCACCGCGCTGAAGCGCCGCTTGACCCGCGCGGCCCCCATGCCCGGCCCCGGGGTCGAGCTTCTCTCACGACTTCCCTCTGTTACCCCGCGCAGATCGATCACAGCGCAGCGCACACCGCTCGCCCCCCTGCCCCGCCCGACGCACGAGCCCTCGGAGTCTCCTCAGCAGTACCACTCGTGTCCAGACGAGGGCGCTACAGCGGGTGGAGAATCTCCCAGAGTTCCCCCCCGAGAGCCGCGCTGTCTCGCACCCCCCCGGGCCAGAGGGCTGTACCGATCGCCCCGATCGATCTGGTTACAGCTCGGCCCCGATTGATCCCGACCTCACCCCGCCTGGCAGAGCAGGACAGACAGACCCGAGAAGAACCACCCGAGAAGAACCGGAACCGCTGCTTTTAAACTGGGGTTCGAGTTTGAGAAGGGGTCCCCTGGGTCCAGGCTGTACACCCCGAGTGTCTCCAGGCTCTTCAGGAATCTCCCCTGGGAATCCTGGGAACGTGTCCTCTGGAGGAGACCTGCGCTCTGCACAGGGTGGGGCACGGGTTCCCAGGAGCTCCTCCTCCTCGGCAAGAAGCCCCCAGCGCTGTCCCGGGAATACCGGGAACCGCTCCTGGGGCGGATCAGACTTGATCCGTAAGAATGAGTCCCACGATGCTCAACGATTCTTCTAGAGCTTCGCTCCCTTGGCGGATTTCGGGGGGGCAGTGCAGTGACCCCCAGGAGTCACCCCCCGAGCTCAGCCGCGCCCCGGAACGCAGGCAGCCCTTGACCCTCGACCTCTGACCTCCAGCTGGTGGGCAATGACAAGAGACAGAGAACTGGACTCCTCCCCCGGTGGGAAGTTCTCGGATCCCAGGAATGGCTCAGCGCCGGAGGGACGGGCGGATGTTTTTCATGGATCTGCCCAAACCCGCGGTACAGCCCAGGAAAGCAGCAGACGCAGATCCTCCGGGATTTCCGGATCCCTCGGCTCCTTCCGGAATTCCTCTCCTCCGGGGATCGTTCAGATGCCAATCGGCGTTCCCGAGTCGCTCAAGTGTCCGCGCGTCCAGGCAGGCGCCCCAAAGAGTCATCGGGTGTCCCCCTCTTCCCGGCGTTCCACACAGCCTCGGGGCCGGTCCCTCCCTGCGTGTCGGGATCGGACACGCCCCCACGCAAGATCCCTCCTCTCCGCACTCCGCTGGGCGGGCAGGTCCGGGAGCTCCGACAGGGATGGTACTGGTGTCAGTCAGGACCCCCCTCACCCCCGGAGAGCTGGGGTCCGGAGCCTCCGGGAGAGAGCCTGTGACTCAAGAGACCGGACTGGGTCGTGCTGGCCCTCCTCCCAGCAGCCTCTCTGCTCCGAGATCACCGCGCGAGGCTCCTTGGCCGTGTTCTTACCCAGACTGCCCAGCGGCAGAACGCCCTCCTCCTCCTCTCCGGGCTCACGGGCCAGACGCAGGGTCAGAAGAGGCTCTGTGTCCAGATAGACCAGTGCTCCTCTATCTCTCGGTTCTCCAGTTCGGATTGGCTGGGAAAGGGTATAAAATCCGCCCCCTTTGTCACCTGCTGTTCTGATTGGCTGGACGAGATTCCAGAAACTGAAAATTCCGCAGTTCTGCAGTTCCTCAGATCTGATTGGCTCCCTTCCCCAGGCCTGATTGGTCCCTAATCTCCCCCGCCCACCTGCCAGCCCTCTTGCTATTGGTTAACTTCTTTGGAGCCCTGCAGAGCCCTGCTGGGCTGAGACAGTGCAGGATCTCGCAGTATCTCGCGATATCTTGCAGTATCTCGCGTATCTCGTGGTATCTCGTGGTTTCTCAAAATATCTCACAGTATTGCACTATCTTGCAATACAGCAGCACTGCATTTATCTCACAATATCTGCAATACTGCATTATCATTGGGCAGAGCTGTAGCTCTGTGGCTGGAAGGTTGCGGGTTCAAATTCCTCGGCTGGCAGAGGAATCCTACTCCATTGGGCCTCTGAGCAAGGCCCTTCACCCCAGCTGCTCCAGGGGTACTGTACAATGTCTGACCCTGCGCTCTGACCCCCAGCTTCTCTCCCCGTCTGCGTGTCTCATGGAGAGCAAGCTGGGGTCTGCGAAAAGACGAATTCCTAATACAAGAAGTTGTATCAGGCCAATAAAGGGATCTGATCTCTTATCTCAGTACAACACAATGGGTCTCAGTCTCCCGCCAGACGCCCGGGATCTGGGAGCCAGAAGCTAGGAGCAGTCGGAGAGGGTTAGGGTCTCCCAGCGCCCCCTGCTGGTCAGGAGAAATCTCGATTAACGAACCCGGGACCAGCTCTGTCAAACAGCCAGCCGAGTGAAAAGGGACATCCGCCAGGATTCCCGCGGATCGCCTGGCTCTCCGCAGGGCGGGAACGCAGGGAGAGGCTGCAACACCAGCACCAGCACCGGCACACGGTCCAGACTCCTGCGGACAGAGAGGCAGAGGGGCGTCAGTCAGCTCCCAGACCTCCGCCAGATAGCGAGGGAATCCGGAGTACTGGACACAGACACTGAAAGAGAGGAGAGAGAGAGGGGAGAGAGAGGAGAGAGGGGTTAGTACAGAAGAGAATATTGAAGTATTGGCTACACCTAAAAAACAGCGACCAGAGTTCCTGCCACCACAATGCCCTGCTGAGCCCAGAGCTGAGCCCAAAACAGAGCCCCCTGAGCCAGCTGGTCCTGAGGCTCACTGACCTGAGCCACACCGACACTAACCAGCATCAGGACAGCACTGCTAAAGCACCACAACTCAGACTCAACCACATCACAGCACAATACACACAACACACAACCAGCATCAGGACAGCACTGCTAGAGCACCACAACTCAGACTCAAGCACATCACAGCACAATACACACAACACACAACCAGCCTCAGGACAGCACTGCTAGAGCACCACAACTCAGACTCAACCACATCACAGCACAATACACACAACACACAACCAGCCTCAGGACAGCACTGCTAGAGCACCACAACTCAGACTCAACCACATCACAGCACAATACACACAACACACAACCAGCCTCAGGACCGCACTGCTAGAGCACCACAACTCAGACTCAACCACATCACAGCACAGATCAAACAGCAATATCTCGCACACTGGGACACAAACACAACACACACTGGAATACTACACAACCCTAATCAGACAATATACTGTAAACTAGCCGAATATTTGACCAAGATAAGAAACAGCAGAAAGAAACTGACCCTGATGAAGTACAGGCTCAGTGACCACAGCCTGGCCAGAGAAACTGGACACAGGCAGACCTGACTGTCCAGAGAGGACAGGCTGTGCTCCCATTGCCAGCGGGGAGAAATAGAGACAGAGGTGCACTTCCTACTGCACTGTGACAGATACTCTGGGATTAGAGAAACATTCTTCCCTAAATTCAGAAATCTAGTCCCAGAGTTCCCACATCTGCCAGAATCACAACGGGTCCCAATCCTACTGGGAGAGGGAGGAGGGAACTCAGTTGAACTGGCAGCCCAGTATGTGATCTCCTGTCCCAGCCTAAGGAACAGTGAGTCTGTCTCCCAATAATGCTCAATATGTTCACAGTATATGTAAATATTTTATGATGTCTCTGTTGTAAATGTCTGTAATATGTCTGTAGATTTTATTTTACTTTTAGTTTTTGTTTTGTTTCATGTGAGTTTGATTATTTTTATTTGCTTTGGCAACACTGATTGTACCCATCGGTCCTGCTAATAAAGCACCCTGAATTGAATTGAGAGAGGAGAGAGGGGAGAGAGAGACAGGAGAGAGTGGGGAGAGAGGAGAGAGAGAGACAGAGGGAGAGAGTGATACAGGGAGAGAGAGGATTGAGGGGGAAATTAAGCAGTTTGCCTTGTATCTGTGTGACAGAGCTGGGGATTACTTTAATCACAAGAGCAGGGGACAGTCTCCTGGAGCAACACTGCAGCAACACTGAGCTGCTCAGATCCTTACACAAGAGCAGGGGACAGTCTCCTGGAGCAACACTGCAGCAACACTGAGCTGCTCAGATCTTTACACAAGAGCAGGGGACAGTCTCCTGGAGCAACACTGCAGCAACACTGAGCTGCTCAGATCTTTACACAAGAGCAGGGGACAGTCTCCTGGAGCAACACTGCAGCAACACTGAGCTGCTCAGATCTTTACACAAGAGCAGGGGACAGTCTCCTGGAGCAACACTGCAGCAACACTGAGCTGCTCAGATCTTTACACAAGAGCAGGGGACAGTCTCCTGGAGCAACACTGCAGCAACACTGAGCTGCTCAGATCTTTACACAAGAGCAGGGGACAGTCTCCTGGAGCAACACTGCAGCAACACTGAGCTGCTCAGATCCTTACACAAGAGCAGGGGACAGTCTCCTGGAGCAACACTGCAGCAACACTGAGCTGCTCAGATCTTTACACAAGAGCAGGGGACAGTCTCCTGGAGCAACACTGCAGCAACACTGAGCTGCTCAGATCTTTACACAAGAGCAGGGGACAGTCTCCTGGAGCAACACTGCAGCAACACTGAGCTGCTCAGATCTTTACACAAGAGCAGGGGACAGTCTCCTGGAGCAACACTGCAGCAACACTGAGCTGCTCAGATCTTTACACAAGGGCAGGGGACAGTCTCCTGGAGCAACACTGCAGCAACACTGAGCTGCTCAGGGGAGGGTGTCACAGAAAGTCAGGAAATATTCACACCCTGTCTCCTTGCTGCAGGAACTCTTGCACCTCTGTCAGGACTCAGCTCACGGGTCAGTTTCTCTCACTCAGGCTGCTGGACAGCACGGGGGGACCGAGTCTCTTCGGGGTCGGGCCCGGGGACGAGAATCTGGGTTCCCCTGGAAGAGTGAGAGGGAGAGACAGGGGCTGTTGGATCTCAGCAGTAAAAACGTGTTGCCACATTTCTGCGCTAATTTGTGGAGGCGATTACAGGGAGAAATCACGACGTCTGCCCCCTTATCAAATACCACCCTATAAATAAGAGCCTGGCGAAAGACTATATTTAAAGCATCACGCGCTGAGCAGACATGGACTGTGACACGCAGAGGTGTCCAGGAGCCTCGTCCTGCTGAGAAACAGACAGTTCACACATCAACACTGCCCCTGCCTCCCATCAGACCAGACACAGGCAAACCTGACTGTCCAGAGAGGACAGGCTCAGTGACCAGAGCCTGGCCAGAGAAACTGGACACAGGCAGACCTGGCTGTCCAGAGAGGACAGGCTCAGTGACCACAGCCTGGCCAGAGAAACTGGACACAGGCAGACCTGGCTGTCCAGAGAGGACAGGCTCAGTGACCACAGCCTGGCCAGAGAAACTGGACACAGGCAGACCTGACTGTCCAGAGAGGACAGGCTCAGTGACCAGAGCCTGGCCAGAGAAACTGGACACAGGCAGACCTGGCTGTCCAGAGAGGACAGGCTCAGTGACTCCTCCCAGCCTGAGGAACAGACAGTGATGATAATAATAATAATAATAATAATACAGTGTGTGATCTCCTGTCCCTGCCTGAGGAAAAGTGAGTCTGTCTCTCAATAATAATAATACAGTGTGTGATCTACTGTCCCAGCCTGAGGAACAGACAGTGAGCCTGTCTCTCAATAATAATAATACAGCGTGTGATCTCCTGTCCCAGCCTGAGGAAAAGTGAGTCTGTCTCTCAATAATAATAATACAGTGTGTGATCTACTGTCCCAGCCTGAGGAACAGACAGTGAGCCTGTCTCTCAATAATAATAATACAGTGTGTGATCTCCTGTCCCAGCCTGAGGGACAGACAGTGAGCCTGTCTCTCAATAATAATATTACAGTGTGTGATCTCCTGTCCCAGCCTGAGGAACAGACAGTGAGCCTGTCTCTCAATAATAATAATACAGTGTGTGATCTCCTGTCCCAGCCTGAGGATCAGACAGTGAGCCTGTCTCTCAATAATAATAATACAGTGTGTGATCTCCTGTCACAGCCTGAGGAACAGACAGTGAGCCCGTCTCTCAATAATAATAATACAGTGTGTGATCTCCTGTCCCAGCCTGGGGAACAGTGAGTCTGTCTCTTAATAATAATAATACAGTGTGTGATCTCCTGTCCCAGCCTGAGGATCAGACAGTGAGCCTGTCTCTCAATAATAATAATACAGTGTGTGACCTCCTGTCCCAGCCTGAGGAACAGACAGTGAGCCTGTCTCTCAATAATAATAATAATACAGTGTGTGATCTCCTGTCCCAGCCTGAGGAACAGACAATGAGCCTGTCTCTCAATAATAATATTACAGTGTGTGATCTCCTGTCCCAGCCTGAGGATCAGACAGTGAGCCTGTCTCTCAATAATAATGATACAGTGTGTGACCTCCTGTCCCAGCCTGAGGAACAGACAATGAGCCTGTCTCTCAATAATAATATTACAGTGTGTGACCTCCTGTCCCAGCCTGAGGAACAGACAGTGAGCCTGTCTCTCAATAATAATAATAATAATAATGTAACGCTTACGGCCGACAGGGCGCTGTGTAAGAGCCGGCGTACCAGAGCGGGTGACGTCACCGCCCTTCCCTGTGATAGCAGGACCACAGCTACTGGGCTGTGGGGAGATCTCTCTTTGGCTCACGGGGCTAGGTCGCTGCAGAGAGACGCGGAAGTCCCGGGTTCGAGCCCCGGAGGGTGCAGGGGCCGACCAGATGCGGCAAGGGCGCCCGCCTGAGCCCCCGTTGCGTTACATTGGTGTCAGAAGCGGGGTGGGATAGCCCTTCGCCGGGGACGGCGATTTAAGCGGGGGAGAGTGTAACGCTTACGGCCGACAGGGCGCTGTGTAAGAGCCGGCGTACCAGAGCGGGTGACGTCACCGCCCTTCCCTGTGATAGCAGGACCACAGCTACTGGGCTGTGGGGAGATCTCTCTTTGGCTCACGGGGCTAGGTCGCTGCAGAGAGACGCGGAAGTCCCGGGTTCGAGCCTCCAGTCGGGATGGGGCCGACCAGATGCGGCAAGGGCGCCCGCCTGAGCCCCCGTTGCGTTACAATAATAATACAGTGTGTGACCTCCTGTCCCAGCCTGAGGAACAGACAGTGAGCCTGTCTCTCATTAATAATATTACAGTGTGTAATCTCTTGTCCCAGCCTGAGAAACAGACAGTGAGCCTGTCTCTCAATAATAATAATAATAATACAGTGTGTGATTTCTTGTCCCAGCCTGGGGAACAGACAGTGAGCCTGTCTCTCAATAATAATAATACAGTGTGTGATTTCTTGTCCCAGCCTGGGGAACAGACAGTGAGCCTGTCTCTCAATAATAATAATACAGTGTGTGATCTCCTGTCTCAGCCTGAGGAACAGACAGTGAGCCTGTCTCTCATTAATAATATTACAGTGTGTGATCTCCTGTCCCAGCCTGAGGAACAGACAGTGAGCCTGTTTCTCAATAATAATATTACAGTGTGTGATCTCCTGTCCCAGCCTGAGGAACAGACAGTGACCCTGTCTCTCAATAATAATAATACAGTGTGTGATCTCCTGTCCCAGCCTGAGGAACAGACAGTGACCCTGTCTCTCAATAATAATAATAATACAGTGTGTGATCTCCTGTCCCAGCCTGAGAACGAACAGTGAGCCTGTTCCTCATCCCAGACTCTCCTCCTGCAGCCTCTCCCTGCCACTCTCTGTGTAAACATCACCCCCCGCCCACATCCTTAAACCCTACATACTCCTGCTCCCGATTCCCCCCTCACCCCGACCCCACGCAGACTTGCCGTCTGGAGCCACAGGGTGTGCTACGAGAGCAGGCAGCACTGGGGTCTGTGGAGCCCCCTGGGCTGAAGGCTCGGACCGTGACCCCGTTCTCACAGGGACATGCCCGCAGCCTCTCCCTCAGCTCAGATTAGGAGCCGCATTAAGGCGTCACGTGGGGAGATTAAGGCTCCTGGCAATGATAAATATGATCTCAATGTCACTCTGTAAGCCAAGAGATAAACTCCCCACCTCCATCCTCCAGCACATCTGCACCAGCACCACCAAACTACAACTCCCATCAGCCCCAGCCACCCAACACTCACCCTTCACTACACCAGGGCCGCTCAGAGACTCCTGGGTACTGTAGTTTTGAATCAGACAGAAACTCACCGGTACTGGAGCTGCAGTTAGCAGAAAAGCTCCTGCTTCAAGTGGGACAGTTTTATATCGTCATCTGTTGCCGGGTGAAGAGAACGTCATTCTTCCTGTCAACGTCTGTGGTGACAGCAGACATACTCCAGTCCTCGCACTCCACACTGTTTCCACTGAAATGCGACAACCCAGATACTTCACAATCAATAACCACATTGATCGGTTTAGTGTCGGAAATTGAGGGCATGTCACACTCACTGGTCAATGTCACACACCACTTCTAACACTCTCCTCTCTCCAACTTCTCTGCCTTGTTCAGACCAAAACATCCTGTAGAGTTACTAGAATATACTGGGACTGTAGCTCCTACTGTAACAGACTGTTCTACTGCACTGGGACTGTAGCTCCTACTGTAACAGACTGTTCTACTGCACTGGGACTGTAGCTCCTGTTGTAACAGACTGTTCTACTGCACTGGGACTGTAGCTCCTATTGTAACAGGACTGTTCAACTGCACTGGGACTGTAGCTCCTACTGTAACAGACTGTTCTACTGCACTGGGACTGTTCTACTGTACTGGGACTGTAGCCCCTATTGTCACTGGACTGGGACACTGATAGGCAGAGAGTCAGTCTGTTAGCTCCCGTACAGATATTCACAGCAGTGATACAGGTTTACCCCAAACATGGAAATACATAGGAAATTTGCTTCCATAGAAAACTCTTCAGCACTCGATAAAACCCGGAGCGGATCAGACTGCTGCGAACTGGGAGTCTGACTGACAGCACTGTCACACCTGGAGCGGATCAGACTGCTGCGCACTGGGAATGTGACCCTGGAGCTTTGCAGTGCCTCTGGAGAAAGTGATTCCTGCCCATCTGGAACCTCGCTGAGCAAGAAACGTGCCTGCTGGTCTGTGCGGCTCCGACCCCTGTGACAGCGTGTCTCGAGACCCCACTTCCCACACCGCAACAACGACCCATCCTGATCGGAAAACCGCGAGTCCTGGCAGGTGCGCCAAGACGTACTGCACGAGTGGCAACATGCAGACTCCACACAGACAATAACAACCTGGCGGAATTGCTTGGTCTGTTGTTCATATACCTTCAGTAGAAAATGGCAAGAAACTATCAAATATAAGACATACAGGTCAAACAACGCATCGTTACCTTCCAAATGTCTTCCAACGCGTCCTGGCAAACTCTCCAGCTCCTCCAGACTGAGCTCGAATGTAAATTTCAGGCAACCCAGACAAGCTCAGGGCACCTAGGACAGAGAGAGCGAGTGTGGACTGCGGACCGCCACAGACTGGCTCCAGCTGCATCCCAGGAGGAATTAACTTCTCTGAGTGCCCTCTCTCTCTCTCTTTCTCACTCCTCTCCTCTCTCTCTCTTCTCTCAGTGTCTCTCCTCTCAATTCAATTCAATTCAGGGTGCTTTATTAGCAGGACCGATGGATACAATCAGTGTTGCCAAAGCAAATAAAAATAATCAAATGCACATGAAAAAACAAAAACTAAAAGTAAAATAAAATCTACAGACGTATTACAGACATTTACAACAGAAACATGTCATAAAATATTTACATATACTGTAAACATATTGAGCATTATTGGGAGACAGGCTCACTGTTCCTCAGGCTGGGACAGGAGATCACATACTGGGCTGCTAGTTCAGCTGAGTTCCCTCCTCCCTCTCCCAGTAGGATTGGGGCCCGTTGTGACTCTGGCAGGTGTGGAAACTCTGGGATTAGATTTCTGAATTTAGGGAATAATGTTTCTCTAATCCCAGAGTATTTGTCACAGTGCAGTAGGAAGTGCACCTCTGTCTCTATTTCTCCCCGCTGGCAGTGGGAGCCCAGCCTGTCCTCTCTGGTCTGCCTGTGTCCAGTTTCTATGGCCAGGCTGTGGTCACTGAGCCTGTACTTCATCAGGGTCAGTTTCTTTCTGCTGTTTCTTATCTTGATCAAATATTCGGCTAGTGTATTGTCTGATTAGGGTTGTGTAGTATTCCAGTGTGTGTTGTGTCTGTGTCCCAGTGTGTGAGATATTGCTGTTTGATCTGTGCTGTGATGTGGTTGAGTCTGAGTTGTGGTGCTCTAGCAGTGCTGTCCTGAGGCTGGTTGTGTGTTGTGTGTATTGTACTGTGATGTGGTTGAGTCTGAGTTGTGGTGCTCTAGCAGTGCTGTCCTGAGGCTGGTTGTGTGTTGTGTGTATTGTGCTGTGGTGTGGTTGAGTCTGGGTTGTGGTGCTCTAGCAGTGCTGTCCTGAGGCTGGTTGTGTGTTGTGTGTATTGTGCTGTGGTGTGGTTGAGTCTGGGTTGTGGTGCTCTAGCAGTGCTGTCCTGAGGCTGGTTGTGTGTTGTGTGTATTGTGCTGTGATGTGGTTGAGTCTGGGTTGTGGTGCTCTAGCAGTGCTGTCCTGATGCTGGTTAGTGTCGGTGTGGCTCAGGTCAGTGAGCCTCAGGACCAGTTGTCTCAGGGGGCTCTGTTTTGGGCTCAGCAGGGCTGTGTGGTGGCAGGAGTTTTGGTCGCTGTTTGTCTCTCTCCTCTCTCAAGTTCAAACAGCTTTATTGGCATGACTGGTAAATTACAGTGTTGCCAAAGCAGATACAATCCAAACAACTTCTGCATACGTTTATAACAGTAATACATCATTGGACTTTTACATACAACACACAACATCATATGTGCTGTATCCCTCACCTCAGTACAATTCAATTCCAGCCACTTTCTTGGCATGACCAAAGAATGAACCACTAGCCGAACATCTACATACAGACATCATAATACATTTACATACAAATATGGAGCATATTTGAGAGACAGACTCACTGTTCCTCTGCATCTCTGTCTGTCACCTCTGTCACTGTTTCTCCCCGCTGGCAGTGGGAGCACAGCCTGTCCTCTCTGGACAGTCAGGTCTGCCTGTGTCCAGTTTCTCTGGCCAGGCTGTGGTCACTGAGCCTGTCCTCTCTGGGCAGCCAGGTCTGCCTGTGTCCAGTTTCTCTGGCCAGGCTGTGGTCACTGAGCCTGTCCTCTCTGGACAGTCAGGTCTGCCTGTGTCCAGTTTCTCTGGCCAGGCTGTGGTCACTGAGCCTGTAGTTCCTCAGGGTCTGTTTCTAATTCGGCCCTGCACCTGTTGTTAGGTGTTTTTCTCTGCACACGGAGGATGTTTCTACAGAACTCCATGTGCAGAGTTTCTGTGGGGTGCTTGTCCCATTGAGTGTCTTCACTGCCGTATAGGGCAATAGGCTGGATTAAACTTTCAGATAATTGGAGCCAGATTCCTGTTGGTGGGTGCCTTCTCCCTCAGTGCCTTCACTGCCAGGTCAAAACTCTCAAAAGAGCTGATGGTGAGACCGAGTCATGTGGAGCTGGTGCTCCAATGTTGCTGTCGAGCGTGACGTGGCACTGGCTCAGTCCCTACCCCTCCTGGGCGATTCTGTTACTGTGGCTGTGCTGGTCAGTATGTCGGTCAGAGCATCAGTGTGCCAGAGCGTCGGCGGGCCAGAGGCAGGGACAGGGGGAGAGCAGGGAATGATGGCCGGAGCCCTGCAGGCACCCATGCGGACGACAGGAACAGGGAGTTACTGAAGAGAGGAGGACAAGCTAGGACAGCCGCTTCCAATTCTTGCGATATGGTTAAATACAAAAAACCCAGATACGACCTCAGGAAAGCCATCAAAACAGCTAAATACAACTACAGAGTAAAAGTCATATCTTCACGGCTGCAACACACGGACCACGTGGAGTGGTATACGCACCATAACAGACTACAAAACACAACCCCGCTATATCACACAACAGTCCGCCTCTCTTCCTGATGAGCTCAATTCATTCTACGCTCGGTTTGAAGTCAGTGATGCAGATCCAGTCAGGAAGATTCCAGAAATCCAAGACGGAAACCCACTGATCACATCCAGAGCGGATGTGTCAAATTTTAAAAAGACCAATCCACGCAAGGCTCCTGGCCCTGATGCCATCCCTGGCCGCGTTCTGAAGGCATGTGCAGACCAGCTGGCAGATGTCTTCTCGGACATTTTCCAATCTCTCTCTAGCTCAGTCTATAGTTCCTTTAAGAAAACCACCATTGTCCTTGTTCCTGAGAAACCCAGAGTCAGCTGCCTGAATGACATCAGTTATCATGAAGTGCTTCAGGCAGCTGGTCAAAGCACACATCACCTCCTCACTGCCTGACACCCCAGACCCGCTGCAGTCTGCGTATCGCCAGAACAGGTCAACAGGAGATGCTATTGCCTCTGCCCTCCCACACCTGGATAAGAAAGGAACATATGTGAGAGCGCAGTTTGTTGATTCAACACCATAGTGCCCTCAAAGCTGGTTATAAAGCTCCAGGACCCGGGACTGAAGACCTCCCTCTGTAACTGGATCCTGGACTTCTTGACAGAACTCCCACAGGTGGTGACGGTGGGCACCAACATATCCTCTACCCTGACTCTAAAAACTGGAGCCCCCCAAGGCTGTGTGCTTAGTGCTGTCCTCTACTCCTTCTTTACCCATGATTGTGTCGCCAGGCATGACTCAAACTCCATCATTCAGCTTGCGGATGATACAACAGTCATCGGCCTGATCACAGATGGTGAAGAGCCTGCGTGCAGCATGGTGCCAGGAGAACAACCTCTCTCTGAGCATCAGTAAGACTAAGGAGATGATTGTGGACTATAGAAAACACCAGGGAGGAGATCACACACCTATTTACATCAATGGGACTGCAGTGGAGAGGGTCAGAAGTTTTAGGTTCCTGGGAGTTAACATCTCGGAGGATTTAACCTGGACCCACCACACCAACACCGTGGTTGAGACAGCACGGCAGCACCTATTCTTTCTCCGCAGGCTAAAGACATTCGGCGTGCCATCACATATCCAGGCCAGCTTCTACAGGTGCACTATTGAGAGCATCCTGACTGGCTGCATCACTGCCTGGTATGGGAGCTGCTGCTCCGCCCAGGACCTCAAAGTACTGCAGAGGGTGGTGAAGTCAGCGCAGCTCATTACCGGCTGTGAGCTACCAAGCACCCAGGAGACCTACTCAGCTAGATGTCTGAAGAAGGCCAGGTCCATTCTCAAGGACCCCAGTCATCCCAGTCACAAACTGTTTTCCCTCCTACCGTCCGGTAAACGGTACTGAGCATTTGGCCCAAGTCCAACAGACTGCGGAACAGCTTCTACCTCCAGGCAGTAAGACTGCTAAACAGCCAGCCTGCAGCTCCTTCAGCAGGTCACCTGCAACGGCTACACGGACACACAGTCTTCACTGTCTTCAGCACAACCCCACTACTTGTATATACTGCACACACCATGGACACACAGCTGCTCGACTCATATTGAGTTTTATTCCACTTCTATGACATCTATTATTACGTAACCTTAAATTTGTGATTTTTGTGATTCTTGTGATTTTTGTGAGCTCGCAGAAAAGACGTCATTGCCAGCAGCTACTGCTGCACGCGGTCTTCTTGTGATTTGATCACTAAACTGAGATTTGATTTGAAGAGCAGAGGCCCAGAGGAGAGAGCGGAGGGCACACAGGAGAGAGGGGAGCCCCTCAGCCCTGGAGGAAGAGTCCCGAGAGGCGCCGGGCGAGGAGGAGGACGGCAGTGCACGCTCGTCTCACATCCGCTGCTGGAGACGGAGACGAGGGCGGTGGGCTCTTGGCACGGCTCATCGATCCCCTGCAGACAGACCCACAGGTCCCAGAGCCGCCCCGGAGGAGCTGGAGCTCGTCCGCCATCCCAGTCCGCCCATCACACCGCAGGAGCGCCGCGGACTCATTCAAGGACACACTCCAGCCGCTCTCCAGCCCCTGGAGCGGCGCAGGACACGCTCCCCGGGGGAAACGGACAAGGCGTCACCAGCGAGAAGGTCAGATCCCACAGCCGGACCACAGGAGCTGCGTCTCCCAACTCCCACTCTTGGTGTGGCTCAAGCTCACACGGGTGGGAGAGATGTGCTCAGAGGGACAGGGGGACAGGGGGACAGGGGACCGATACGAGAGCTGCTCTCTGCCTTGGAGTCGTTGATCGATGGAAATCTCTCCGCAGGGAAATCGGACGGAGAGAGGTTAGGTCATGTGAAAGCAAGCCAATATTTGTCCAGCCTTAATTACAGCAGATGGGCTCGGCCTGACTGTACTGGTCAGCTGCTCCCGGAGAACGAACCTCCTCCCTTTGCGAGACCATCAGGGAAACGTCCAGGCCAGTGGGACACAGAAGCACCAGCCGTCCGCTGAAGCGGGCAGTACCAGCGACGGCCATCAGGTGGCAGCACCGCGCCACACACAGCAGCTGGGCTTGAGAGCACAGCAACAGTCCGTCTCCTCTCTCAGTGCCTCGGGCTCCTGCTCCATCGTCCTTCTCCGGACAGGGGCTGGCCCAGCTGAGACTCCAGCAGATTGAGCGTCCTGGAGACAGAGACACAGAGAGACTGGGGTCAAAACACGGTACACTGCGGCAGAGCCCAGACAGACCGGGGTCAAAACACGGTAGAGCCCAGTGAGATTGGGGTAAAAGCACAGTACAGAGCAGTAGAGCACAATGAGATGAAGGTAAAAGCACAGTACAGCGCAGTAGAGCCCAGTGTGTGTGTGTGACAGTTTGCTTGTTCATTAGTTTGCAGGTTATTTAATCAGAGAGAGCTCGTTAATAACCAGGGAAACGTCCTCCCCTTTAATTAACTCTGGGAGGGAAACCACGAAGCACAATGGACATCCAGGCCATGTGTCTTCGTTAAAACCCAGAAATTAATTCAATTAAGGCAAGGAGCCCAAGGAGAGACGCTGTTATTTACCACTTGATTTATGAAAAACCTGGAACCTGACAGCAGCAGCACAGCTGTGCAAGTCAGCGAGCAATCGGCTGTACCTGTTCTACTCCTTTAACTTGAATTTACTCCTGGCTCCTCTTGAGAGACAGATGCACTGACCCTGATCCTGGCTGGGACAGGAGATCACACACTGTATTATTATTATTGAGAGACAGGCTCACTGTCTGTTCCTCAGGCTGGGACAGGAGATCACACACTGTATTATTATTATTATTATTATTATTGAGAGACAGGCTCACTGTCTGTTCCTCAGGCTGGGACAGGAGATCACACACTGTAGTATTATTATTATTATTATTATTATTATTGAGAGACAGGCTCACTGTCTGTTCCTCAGGCTGGGACAGGAGATCACACACTGTATTGTTATTATTGAGAGACAGGCTCACTGTCTGTTCCTCAGGCTGGGACAGGAGATCACACACTGTATTATTATTATTGAGAGACAGGCTCATTGTCTGTTCCTCAGGCTGTGACAGGAGATCACACACTGTATTATTATTATTGAGAAAGAGGCTCACTGTCTGTTCCTCAGGCTGGGACAGGAGATCACACACTGTATTATTATTATTGAGAGACAGGCTCACTGTCTGTTCCTCAGGCTGGGACAGGAGATCACACACTGTATTATTATTATTGAGAGACAGGCTCATTGTCTGTTCCTCAGGCTGTGACAGGAGATCACACACTGTATTATTATTATTATTGAGAGACAGGCTCACTGTCTGTTCCTCAGGCTGGGACAGGAGATCACACACTGTATTATTATTATTGAGAGACAGGCTCACTGTCTGTTCCTCAGGCTGGGACAGGAGATCACACACTGTATTATTATTATTATTATTATTATTGAGAGACAGGCTCACTGTCTGTTCCTCAGGCTGGGACAGGAGATCACACACTGTAGTATTATTATTATTATTATTATTATTATTATTATTATTATTGAGAGACAGGCTCACTGTCTGTTCCTCAGGCTGGGACAGGAGATCACACACTGTATTGTTATTATTGAGAGACAGGCTCACTGTCTGTTCCTCAGGCTGGGACAGGAGATCACACACTGTATTATTATTATTGAGAGACAGGCTCACTGTCTGTTCCTCAGGCTGGGACAGGAGATCACACCCCGTATTATTATTATTGAGAGACAGGCTCACTGTCTGTTCCCCAGGCTGGGACAGGAGATCACACACTGTATTATTATTATTGAGAGACAGGCTCACTGTCTGTTCCTCAGGCTGGGACAGGAGGTCGCACACTGTATTATTTTTATTATTGAGAGACAGGCTCACTGTCTGTTCCTCAGGCTGGGACAGGAGATCACACACTGTATTATTATTATTGAGAGACAGGCTCACTGTCTGTTCCTCAGGCTGGGACAGGAGATCACACACTGTATTATTATTATTATTATTATTATTGAGAGACAGGCTCACTGTCTGTTCCTCAGGCTGGGACAGGAGATCACACACTGTAGTATTATTATTATTATTATTATTATTATTATTATTATTATTATTGAGAGACAGGCTCACTGTCTGTTCCTCAGGCTGGGACAGGAGATCACACACTGTATTGTTATTATTGAGAGACAGGCTCACTGTCTGTTCCTCAGGCTGGGACAGGAGATCACACACTGTATTATTATTATTGAGAGACAGGCTCACTGTCTGTTCCTCAGGCTGGGACAGGAGATCACACCCCGTATTATTATTATTGAGAGACAGGCTCACTGTCTGTTCCCCAGGCTGGGACAGGAGATCACACACTGTATTATTATTATTGAGAGACAGGCTCACTGTCTGTTCCTCAGGCTGGGACAGGAGGTCGCACACTGTATTATTTTTATTATTGAGAGACAGGCTCACTGTCTGTTCCTCAGGCTGGGACAGGAGATCACACACTGTATTATTATTATTGAGAGACAGGCTCACTGTCTGTTCCTCAGGCTGGGACAGGAGATCACACACTGTATTATTATTATTATTATTATTATTATTATTATTGAGAGACAGGCTCACTGTCTGTTCCTCAGGCTGGGACAGGAGATCACACACTGTATTATTATTATTGAGAGACAGGCTCATTGTCTGTTCCTCAGGCTGTGACAGGAGATCACACACTGTATTATTATTATTATTATTGAGAGACAGGCTCACTGTCTGTTCCTCAGGCTGGGACAGGAGATCACACACTGTATTATTATTATTGAGAGACAGGCTCACTGTCTGTTCCTCAGGCTGGGACAGGAGATCACACACTGTATTATTATTATTATTATTATTATTGAGAGACAGGCTCACTGTCTGTTCCTCAGGCTGGGACAGGAGATCACACACTGTAGTATTATTATTATTATTATTATTATTATTGAGAGACAGGCTCACTGTCTGTTCCTCAGGCTGGGACAGGAGATCACACACTGTATTGTTATTATTGAGAGACAGGCTCACTGTCTGTTCCTCAGGCTGGGACAGGAGATCACACACTGTATTATTATTATTGAGAGACAGGCTCACTGTCTGTTCCTCAGGCTGGGACAGGAGATCACACCCCGTATTATTATTATTGAGAGACAGGCTCACTGTCTGTTCCCCAGGCTGGGACAGGAGATCACACACTGTATTATTATTATTGAGAGACAGGCTCACTGTCTGTTCCTCAGGCTGGGACAGGAGGTCGCACACTGTATTATTTTTATTATTGAGAGACAGGCTCACTGTCTGTTCCTCAGGCTGGGACAGGAGATCACACACTGTATTATTATTATTGAGAGACAGGCTCACTGTCTGTTCCCCAGGCTGGGACAGGAGATCACACACTGTATTATTATTACCACCAAGAGACAGGCTCTCTCCTCTCCCTCCCTGCTCCTCCTTGCCTATTTTGGCGTGCCTGTGCCAGGTATTTGTTCAAATTCCTCACACCCTGCTGGGATAGGTATGTCCACTCCTCCTGCCTCCCAGCCAGGCTGCTCCTGTCAGACACACAGCCAGCGTGTCAGCGCTGGTCCTGCCTGCCTGTCTGTCTATGTCTGCAGCAAGAGCACACAGAGATATAGAGACAGACACACAGACAGGACTAGAGAAGAATGAATAATAAGCACTACTAGAGCACAGCTGTCCCATGTCCCAGAGCACACAGAGGAGAGAGAGAGAGACAGAGGAGAGAGAGACAGGACAGACAGAGAGACGGAGCACACAGAGAGGGGAGAGAGAGAGAGAGAGAGAGAGAGAGAGAGAGAGAGAGAGAGAGGACAGACAGAGAGACGGAGCACACAGAGAGGGAGGAGAGAGAGAGACAGGAGAGACAGAGAGGAGAGAGAGAGGGGCCTGAGGAAGAGGGGAGGCGACAGCTGAAGAACAGATTTCAACAGAGTGACGGGAGAGAGAGAGAGAGAGGAGGGAGAGAGGAGGGAGCAGGACTGGGAGCAACAGGGGCCAGTCAGACAGCCTCCAGCAGGACAGAGCCGACCCACTGATGCCCAGAACTCCAGACGGGCCTGACCGGACCGGGACACCGCAGAACCCCCCTCCCCTGTCCCCGATCTCCAGCGGCCTTCTGCCTCCACACTCAGGTACGCACTCATTCATAATAATAATTCATATTACACCACCACAGCCATTAACAATGACATTAAGAACAAGTGGCTCAGGTGGGGAGCTGCCTCAGCAGGCGCAGGCTGCAAAGGAACACGTACAGGTTTATTCCTGCTGAAAACACAACGTTTCGGCCGCGAAGCCTCCTTTCACTTGATCCTTTGCATAATAACAATAACAATCCCACCACAGTCACTAATCACATTAATCCCACCACAGTCATTAACAATATTAACACCAATACTAACGACAGAGCCCCTGTCCCTGCCTCCGCGCTGAGCGACTGACCGATTAACACCAATATTAACGCTAATACTACTCTTCCTCCTCACCACACTAACAGAGCCCCTGGCCCTGCCGGAGACAGACCCCCGCGGACACTCACTAACCCCCACGCGTGTCGGCCGCTCGCTCTCTCGCTCACCCGCAGCAGCCGGGTATATAGCGCCTTCAGCGGGCGGGCGCCGGCGACGAAGACGACGATGATGAAGCCGAGGGTCAGAGACAGGTGCGTGCAGGTGCCGTCAGTCCGGGGGCCGTGTCTGCGTGCCTGTCCCGCAGCCCGTGGATCTCCGCCCCGTGTCCCAGACCCACTGGCGTGCCTGTCCCGCGGCACCTTGGATCTCCGCCCCGTGTCCCAGACCCACTGGCGTGCCTGTCCCGCGGCCCGTGGATCTCCGCCCCGTGTCCCAGACCCACTGGCGTGCCTGTCACGCGGCCCATTGGATCTCCGCCCCGTGTCCCAGACCCACCGGGCTGCGCGTGGCGGGGCAGGAGCACGGAACAGCCCTGCACGCGTGGGAATGAGCTTCCGTGACGGGCTTAATTAATTAGCACTGGGCCGCAGCCGTGACTTCCGGGTGCGGTTAATGAGCAGCGCCGGCCGTGATGAAGATGATGGTGATGGTGAAGAGTGATCTGTCGCTGCAGCTGTGTGAAAGTAAAGCGCACCCGGGCTGACAGTCTCTGAGCTGGATTCATTGATCGGGTCAATCCGGGAAGCGCGTGGCCGGTTAACTGATCGATTGATTAATTGATTGATTTGATTACCCTCGGGAAAGACGTCGGTTGTCGTCACCACGACCAGGAGCGTCACCACGCGGAGCTTCGTGTGAGCCGGCGAGACCTCCGGACCCGGGTCCGAGACATCGGGAGACAGCTGTGCTGCCGGCCCGCCTGTCCGGGGCTGGTGATTAGTGAACTAAATAGCAACAACGACGACAACAACAACAACAATAATAATAATTATTATTATAATTATGATTATTATTAGTGTAACAAAAAGGGCTGCCCAGGCTGAGGAACCCGGGTTCGAGCCCAGGCGAGGGGCGAGGGCAGAGGCCAGAGAACAGCGCTATTCCTGAAATTAAAGCCCCCCTCTGTCTGGCCCACAGGTGCTGCTACACTGCCAGGACAGCGGCCAGTGCCTCCCACCCAGGAGCTGAGCTGACTGAGCGACTTCTCCTCTCTCCCTCCTCCCGTCTCCCTCCCCCCATCTCCTCTCTCCTGTCTCTCCCCTCCAGTCTCCTCTCTCCTGTCTCTCCCCTCTCCCCTCTCTCTTCTCTCTCCTCCCGTCTCTCCTCTCCCCTCTCTCTCTCGTCTCTCTCCTCTCTCCGGTCTCCTCTCTCCCCTCTCTCTCCTCTCTCTCTCCCCTCTCTTCATCTCCTCTCCTCTCTCTCCCCTCTCTCCGTCTCCTCTCCCCTCTCTCTGTCTCCTCCCCTCTCTCTCCTCTCTCTCCTCTCCCCCCTCTCCTGTCTCCACTCTCTCCTCTCTCTCCTCTCTCTCCTGTCTCCCCTCTCATATCTCTCTCCCTCTCCTCTCCCTCTCCTCTCTCTCCCCCCTCTCCTGTCTCCACTCTCTCCTCTCTCTCTCCTGTCTCCTCTCTCTCCTGTCTCCTCTCTCCTCTCTCTCCTCTCCAGTGCCATGGACCCCTCCCCCTCCCCCTCCCCCTCCCCCGCCACCCCCCCGCCAGCCCTCTCCCTGCCCCCCTCGCCCGCCCCCCCGCCCAGCCTGGTCTCCACGGTGCTGTTCTGCGGCGCTCTGGCGCTGACTGCGCTGCTGGGCATCCTGGGTAACCTGTACGCGCTGTGGCGACTGCGGGGCGCAGGGGCGCGGGGGGCCCACTCGCTGCGTCCGCACATCGCCAGCCTGGCGCTGGCTGACCTGCTGTACCTCGGCACGGCCCCCTTCATCGTGTACGACAGCCTGGCGCCGGACTGGGCCTTCGGCGAGCTGGGCTGCCGCCTGCTGCCGGGCCTGGACCTGCTCACCATGCTGGCCAGCGCCTTCACGCTCAGCGCCATGAGCCTGGCGCGCTACCGTGCCGTGGCGCGGCCGCTGGCGGCCTCGGCGGCGCCGCCCGGCGCCCTGCGGCCCGCGCTGGCCTGGGCGCTGGCGCTGGCGCTGAGCCTGCCCATGATGCTGGCGCTGCGGCTGCAGGAGGGCGCGGCGCGGCGGCTGTGTGCGCCCGCCTGGGACGAGCGCAGCTCGCGCGCCTACCTCAGCCTGCTCTTCTGCAGCGGCATGCTGGCGCCGGGCCTGGCCGTGGGCGGGCTGCACGCGGGGCTGGCGCGGCTGTACCGGGCCGCGCTGCGCCGCGCGCCCAGCGCCCACCCGCCGCGCGCGCCGCAGCCCCGGCTGCTGCTGCTGGTGCTGGCCATCGTGCTGGCCTTCTGGCTCTGCTTCCTGCCCTTCTGGCTCTGGCAGCTGCTGCCGCTCTACCGGCCCGACGCCCTGCGGGCGCTGCCTGTCCACGCCCAGGTGTCCGTCAACCGCGCCCTCACCTGGCTCACCTACGCCAACTCCTGCCTCAACCCCTTCTTCTACACGCTGCTGACCGGCCCCCGGGGGCGCCACCGTGCCCGGCCGCCAGCGCCCGGCGCCCAGTGTCCAGCCCTGTGCCCAGTGTCCAGCCCGGCCGCCAGCACCCGGCACCCAGTGTCCAGCCGTGTGACCAGCCCGGCCTCCAGCACCCAGTGCCCAGTGTCCATCCCGGTGTCCAGTGCCTAGTGTCCAGCAGGCCTCCAGTCCAGCACCCATTGTCCAGCCCAGCTCCCCGAAACCAAGGGAGCTGGGAATTGCCTGAGGCCAGAGTGACCACAGTGTCCACACTGACTGGACTCACAGAAACCAGTGTCAGCACTGTCCACAAGGAGGAGAGTGACCACAGTGTCCACACTGACCGGACTCACAGAAACCAGTGTCAGCACTGTCCACAAGGAGGAGAGTGACCACAGTGTCCACCCTGACCGGACTCACAGAAACCAACGTCAGCACTGTCCACAAGGAGCAGAGTGACCACAGTGTCCACACCGACCGGACTCACAGAAACCAGTGTCAGCACTGTCTACAAGGAGCAGAGTGACCACAGTGTCCACACTGAGCACCGGACTCTCAGAAACCAGTGTCAGCACTGTCCACAGGGAGCAAAGTGACCACAGTGTCCACACTGACAGGACTCTCAGAAACCAGTGTCAGCGCTGTCCACAAGGAGCAGAGTGACCACAGTGTCCACCCTGACTGGACTCCCAGTGGCCTTCCCCAGGACTGCTGTGCTGAGAGTGGATGATTATTTATTTATTACTGCTGGAGCTCAGCGTGTCCGAATTTCTTTCTGGAGCTGTGCTGTGGATGACGGAATACAGGTCTGGAAAGTTACAGCTCTGTGTCCTGTTCTTTCTTATTCTGTCTGCTTGCTTGTGAACGTCTGTGGCAGTTTATTTAGAAGCCCTCCTGTCCTGCAGTGCTGCACACAGTGACCAGGGTGTCCACACTGAGCACTGACCACAGGGAGCAACACTGGAGCAACACTGGAGCTGTCAGCCCCCAACACTAATCCTCTGTGTCTCACTCTCTCACCCTCCTGTCTCACTGACACAGGGACTGTCACACTCTCTCACCCTCCTGTCTCACTGACACGGGTACTGTCTCACTCTCTCAACCTCCCATCTCACTGACACAGGGACTGTCTCACTCTCTCACTGACACGGGTACTGTCTCACTCTCTCACCCTCCTGTCTCACTGACACAGGGACTGTCTCACTCTCTCACCCTCCTGTCTGACTGACACAGGTACTGTCTTACTTCTGCTCAGAGGACAGGGCTCAGTCCAGTCCTGCTCAGAGGACAGGCCCAGTCCAGTCCAGTCCTGCTCAGAGGACAGGGCTCAGTCCAGTCCAGTCCAGTCCTGCTCAGAGGATAGAGGTCGGAGGAGAGTGGGCTGAGGGGGTGGTGCCCTCTTGTTTGGCCCAGATGTGTGCTGGCAGCTGCAGATGTTTTCCTTGCAGTGAGGCACAACACAGGCTGGCAGGGAACACAGACATGGTTGAAATGAAAATAAAAAATATCCCAAATAATAAAAATATTCCGATGTAGGAGAGGCACCGCGTGCCAGGGACTGGGCAGCACCAGCGTCTCCTCACACTGCTGGGGCAGGGCTGCACTTGTCCAGCACATCGCCCACAGCGCCACCCTGTGGACGAGTGCTGTACACACAAGGAACACCGCCATCCGGATGTCTGTGAGGCCGACTGAAACCTGCAGCTCTCCCTGAAGATATGAAAGGGCAGAAAATAAATAAAACACATACGTGCGACTTTTCTCAAGATTATTTTCCAAGCAATGTAAAATAGATTAATATCTAACTCTAGATTAGAGAGAGCATAAGAATATCAGTCACACTTCATCAGTGACTCAAGTCCCAGTACAGTAGAACAGTCTGTTACAATAGGAGCTACAGTCCCAGTACAGTAGAACAGTCTGTTTCAGCAGGAGCTACAGTTCCAGTGCAGTAGGACAGTCTGTTACAATAGGAGCTACAGTCCCAGTGCAGTTGAACAGTCTGTTCCAATAGGAGCTACAGTCCCAGTGCAGTAGACCAGTCTGTTACAGTAGGAGCTACAGTCCCAGTCCAGTAGACCAGTCTGTTCCAATAGGAGCTACAGTCCCAGTCCAGTAGAACAGTCCTGTTCCAATAGGAGCTACAGTCCCAGTGCAGTAGGACAGTCTGTTACAATAGGAGCTACAGTCCCAGTGCAGTTGAACAGTCTGTTTCAGTAGGAGCTACAGTCCCAGTCCAGTAGACCAGTCTGTTACAGTAGGAGCTACAGTCCCAGTCCAGTAGAACAGTCTGTTCCAATAGGAGCTACAGTCCCAGTCCAGTAGACCAGTCTGTTACAGTAGGAGCTACAGTCCCAGTCCAGTAGACCAGTCTGTTACAGTAGGAGCTACAGTCCCAGTGCAGTTGAACAGTCTTGTTACAACAGGAGCTACAGTCCCAGTGCAGTACAACAGTCCTGTTACAATAGGGGCTACAGTCCCAGTATAGTAGACCAGTCTGTTACAATAGGAGCTACAGTCCCAGTACTGTGCTGTTCTATACTCTCTAATTTATTTTTGCTGTGGAGAGTCCTGCCAAGTCAGTGGTGCGTGTGTGCCTGTGTGCATGTGTGCGTGTGCGCTTGTGTGCTTGTGCGCGTATGTTCGCTTCTCTGCGTGTGTACGTGTGTGCATGTGTGCTTGTGAATGAC
Organism: Lepisosteus oculatus; assembly: GCF_040954835.1. Taxonomy (NCBI): domain Eukaryota; kingdom Metazoa; phylum Chordata; class Actinopteri; order Semionotiformes; family Lepisosteidae; genus Lepisosteus; species Lepisosteus oculatus. The sequence goes on from NC_090718.1 coordinate 386,992, forward strand.
TGCACTGTGCTGTCTGAGGACATGCTGTTCTGTGACGCAGGAGGGCGTGATGTTGAGACACTGCGGTCAGCAGTCTGGGAGACAGCAGGGAGATGAAGAGTTCTCTCAGGTCCTGATCGTAGCCTAGTGCTCACTGACAGCACTGCGGACCCCCAGCTCAGCTCACTGACAGCACTGTGGACCCCCAGCTCAGCTCTCACTGACAGCACTGCAGACCCCCAGCTCAGCTCTCACTGACAGCACTGCGGACCCCCAGCTCAGCTCACTGACAGCACTGTGGACCCCCAGCTCAGCTCTCTCCAGTGCAGACCCCCAGCTCAGCTCTCTCCAGTGCAGACTCCCAGCTCAGTCTCTCCAGTGCGGACCCCCAGCTCAGCTCTCACTGACAGCACTGCGGACCCCCAGCTCAGCTCTCTCCAGTGCAGACTCCCATACCGACTGGACTGAGGTGCTGTAGGCCCTGCTGTGCTAGCAGTGCACTGTGCTGCGGTTGAGGACAGTGACCTGGCTGCCGGATTCTGCTGTCCGTGGGCCCGGCGGTGGTCTGGGTGGAACAGGAGGGATGGAGCCCAGCTGCCTGCACAGGGCCTGGAAGGGCCGTTTCTCTCTCTGTGTTTCCTTGGCAGAGCCCTCAGGAATGCTCCTCCGCGCCCCCCTCATCCCCTCCCCTCCTCCAGCGGTCTGCGGCTGGAGCAGGTGCCCCTCCCCTGGGCTGGCTGCTCAGGAAAGTCCCCTGCTGGGCAGGCGAGACTAGGCCGGCTCTCGGGCCAGGCGCACGCTGAGAGGATATGAGAGACCTTCTTTCTCTGGGACAGGGAGGAAAAAAGACACTTTGAAACTCTGCCTGCGCCCCCTCTCCCCCCTCCCTCCCTGCTCGCTCTGTCATCTGTTTTCTGTCTCTTCCTCCTACACTCCTCCGCCAATCTGTGTGTCTCACAGACTGGATAGCACTGACCACACTCCTCCGCCAATCTGTGTGTCTCACAGACTGGACAGCACTGACCACACTCTTCCGCCAATCTGTGTGTCTGTGTGTCTCACAGACTGGACAGCACTGACCACACTCCTCCGCCAATCTGTGTGTCTCATAGACAGGACAGCGCTGACCACACACCTCCGCCAATCTGTGTGTCTCACAGACTGGACAGCACTGACCACACTCTTCCGCCAATCTGTGTGTCTGTGTGTCTCACAGACTGGACAGCGCTGACCACACTCTTCCGCCAATCTGTGTGTCTGTGTGTCTCACAGACTGGACAGCACTGACCACACTCTTCCGCCAATCTGTGTGTCTGTGTGTCTCACAGACTGGACAGCGCTGACCACACACCTCCGCCAATCTGTTTGTCTCACAGACTGGACAGCACTGACCACACTCTTCCGCCAATCTGTGTGTCTGTGTCTCACAGACTGGACAGCACTGACCACACTCCTCCGCCAATCTGTGTGTCTCACAGACTGGACAGCACTGACCACACTCCTCCGCCAATCTGTGTGTCTCATAGACAGGACAGCGCTGACCACACACCTCCGCCAATCTGTGTGTCTCACAGACAGGACAGTGCTGACCGCACAGGTGATCAGTTAATAAATATTACTTTATTTAATTAAATCAGCTTCATGAAGGCGGAAGGTTTCGGAGTTTTGGGGGGGCTGTTGATATCGGGGTCAGTCAGCACTCAGCACGATTGCTTGCAGCTGTGGTTCTGTCCCAGATGTCTCTCTGTCAGTCTGTCCTGATTTCTGCCTGTCACAAACACACACAGAAATACACACTGACATACAAATACACACACACACATAAATACAGACGGACACACACACAGACACTCAGAAATACACACTGAGATGCACACAGATGCCTGGCTGGAGTGTGCAGCCACGTGGCGTGAGCTCGCCCAGATCCCCCAGTTCGGTGTCCACGTCCCACCCTACCCCACATGACCCCAGTGTGTTGTACCCTGCTCTTGTGTGGCTGCTGCTGAGCCGATTAATAAAGCGCCAACTGTGTATACTAAAAGAGCCTGAGTTCTTATGTCTGTCCTCGCTGAACACATCAAGATACACAAAAATACACACGGACACACAGAAATACTCACAGAAACACACACAGTTTGGAGGCACGCTGACACACACAGCCTATGGACACAGACAGCGGCTCTTTGTTGGCTCCAGCCCACCTCTCCCCCTCCCGTCCTCAGCTGTCGCACCTCTGTGTCAGCCGCAGCGCTCAGGCGAGGCCCAGGCTCCGCGACCCGGAGGCCGAAGGTTACACAAACCGACACGAATGGAGAAGTTCACACCCAGACACTGCCTGAGACTGTAAATATGGCCTGTCTCTGCGGCGCTCTGTCTCCCTGCCACCTCGCGCTCTCCTGCCTCTCTCCCCGGCCTCCGGTCTCCTCAATTCAATTCCAGGAGCTTTACTGGCAGGACCAGGGCATAACTCGGATGCCAAAGATACACAATTAACACAACATCTACAGACAGTTACAATACAGACACATCATTAGAAATTTACATATAAAACACATAGAGCATTATTGAGAAACAGGCTCACTGTCTGTTCCCCAGGCTGGGACAGGAGCTCACACACTGTATTATTATTATTGAGAAACAGGCTCACTGTCTGTTCCTCAGGCTGGGACAGGAGATCACACACTGTATTATTATTATTGAGAAACAGGCTCACTGTCTGTTCCTCAGGCTGGGACAGGAGGTCACACACTGTATTATTATTATCGAGAGACAGGCTCACTGTCTGTTCCTCAGGCTGGGACAGGAGATCACACACTGTATTATTATTATTGAGAGACGGGCTCACTGTCTGTTCCTCAGGCTGGGACAGGAGATCACACACTGTATTATTATTATTGAGAGACGGGCTCACTGTCTGTTCCTCAGGCTGGGACAGGAGATCACACGCTGTATTATTATTATTGAGAGACAGGCTCACTGTCTGTTCCTCAGGCTGGGACAGGAGATCACACACTGTATTATTATGATTGAGAGATAGGCTCACTGTCTGTTCCTCAGGCTGGGACAGGAGATCACACACTGTATTATTATTATAGAGAGACGGGCTCACTGTCTGTTCCCCAGGCTGGGACAGGAGATCACACACTGTATTATTATTATTGAGAGACGGGCTCACTGTCTGTTCCTCAGGCTGGGACAGGAGATCACACACTGTATTATTATTATTGAGAGACGGGCTCACTGTCTGTTCCTCAGGCTGGGACAGGAGATCACACGCTGTATTATTATTATTGAGAGACAGGCTCACTGTCTGTTCCTCAGGCTGGGACAGGAGATCACACACTGTATTATTATGATTGAGAGATAGGCTCACTGTCTGTTCCTCAGGCTGGGACAGGAGATCACATACTGTATTATTATTATTGAGAGACAGGCTCACTGTCTGTTCCTCAGGCTGGGACAGGAGATCACACACTGTATTAATATTATTGAGAGACAGGCTCACTGTCCTCAGGCTGGGACAGGAGATCACACACTGTATTAATATTATTGAGAGACAGGCTCACTGTCTGTTCCTCAGGCTGGGACAGGAGATCACACACTGTATTATTATTATTGAGAGGCTGCAACAGGTGTTTGAGTTGTGGTGCTCTAGCAGTGCTGTCCTGAGGCTGGTTGTGTGTTGTGTGTATTGTGCTGTGATGTAGTTGAGTCTGAGTTGTGGTGCTCTAGCAGTGCTGTCCTGATGCTGGTTAGTGTCGGTGTGGCTCAGGTCAGTGAGCCTCTGGACCAGCTGGCTCAGGGGGCTCTGTTTTGGTCTCAGCAGGGCTGTGTTCTCTTCTGTGTCTCTCCTGTCTCTCTCCTGTCTCTCCCCTCTCTCTCTCCTGCCTCTCTCCTGTCTCTACCCTGTCTCTCCCCTCTCTCTCTCCTGTCTCTCCCCTCTCTCTCTTCTGTCTCTCTCCTGTCTCTGGTGGCCTCACACTCATGACCAGTGCTGCCCAGTGGTCTCCCTTCCCAGAATCCTGTTCTCCCACCTGACGGACAGGCTGTGGTCAGGTCCTGTTCCCCAGTCCCAGATCGCACAGCCCCATCATCATCATCATCATCATCACCAACAGCATCACCCACAACGGCCTGCAGCCCGCAGGAGAAGTCATGTGACGGGCCAAATTCGGCGGCTCCCTCTCTCTCGGGCCCCGGCGACGGTGGCGGTGTTTACAGGGGACTCCTGTCAGGACTGAAGGATTAGTCCGAGTAACCTTCATCCCTCGAGTGCCAGGTCTGTCCTGGTGAGACAGGCCGCTCACAGAACCGGAGAGCATTGCCGCAGGCCGGTACACGCCGAGGTGCTCTCCCGCCCTCTGCTGGAGCAGGAGAGAACTGCAGGCTGAGCCCACCGCCCAAGAATGAACCACTGGTGAAATTAGCCTTGACCGCGAGCCTTTAAACTCTGCTCACAGGCTGGTATAGGGGACTCTGGAGTGTCTGTGTCTTTAAACTCTGCTCACAGGCTGGTATAGGGGACTCTGGAGTGTCTGTGTCTTTAAACTCTGCTCACAGGCTGGTATAAGGGACTCTGGAGTGTCTGTGTCTTTAAACTCTGCTCACAGGCTGGTATAGGGGACTCTGGGGTGTGTGTGTCTTTAAACTCTGCTCACAGGCTGGTATAGGGGACTCTGGAGTGTCTGTGTCTCTAAACTCTGCTCACAGGCTGGTATAGGGGACTCTGGAGTGTGTGTGTCTTTAAACTCTGCTCACTGGCTGGTATAGGGGACTCTGGAGTGTCTGTGTCTTTAAACTCTGCTCACAGGCTGGTATAGGGGACTCTGGAGTGTCTGTGTCTTTAAACTCTGCTCACAGGCTGGTATAAGAGACTCTGGAGTGTCTGTGTCTCTAAACTCTGCTCACAGGCTGGTATAAGGGACTCTGGAGTGTCTGTGTCTCTAAACTCTGCTCACAGGCTGGTATAGGGGACTCTGGAGTGTCTGTGTCTCTAAACTCTGCTCACAGGCTGGTATAAGGGACTCTGGAGTGTCTGTGTCTTTAAACTCTGCTAAACTCTACTAATGAGGGAATGTAGGCTGTCTGTATGAATGCACATAACCACACAACAGTAACAAGCTCAGATCGCAGACAGTGGAATTTGTTAATTGGCTCAGAGAGTAAGACAGGGACACGGGGCAATTCAGAGCTCGTTAAATCTATCAGCAGATTAATTGCCTTCCTTCTGCAGCCCTCAATTCTTCTGCTATTGTTCGTTAACAAAAAGCAATTATTGCCACTCCTCCTTCCAGACACTTGACACTCGCTTCCTGGCCTGTCCATCTCTCCTCATTCCTGCACTTTCATCTACAGCCCCTCTCTCCTCTCTCCTCTTTCCTCTCTCCTCTCCCCCACCTCAATTCAATTCAAGGTGCTTTATTGTCATGACCAATTAGTAAAATCAAAGCAAAACAAATACAATTAACATAAAAAAATCTACAAACATTTACAATAGAGACACAATCATAAGATATTTACATATAAACATATGGAGTATTACTGGGGGACAGACTCACTGTTCCTCAGGCTGGGACAGGAGATCACACACTGTATTATTATTATTGAGAGACAGACTCACTGTCTGTTCATCAGGCTGGGACAGGAGATTACACACTGTATTATTATTATTGAGAGACAGGCTGACTGTTTCTCAGGCTGGGACAGGAGATCACATACTGTATTATTATTATTGAGAGACAGGCTCACTGTCTGTTCCTCAGACTGGGACAGGAGATCACACACTGTATTATTATTATTGAGAGACAGGCTCACTGTCTGTTCCTCAGGCTGGGACAGGAGATCACACACTGTAATATTATTATTGAGAGACAGGCTCACTGTCTGTTCCTCAGACTGGGACAGGAGATCACACACTGGGCTGCCAGTTTAACTGAGTTCCCTCCTCACTCTCCCAGTAGGATTGGGAGTTGTTGTGATTCTGGAAGGTGTGGGAATCCTAGGATTATATTTGTAAATTTAAGGAATAATGTTTCTCTTATCCCAGAATACTGTATATGTCACAGTGTAATAGAAAGTCTCTCTCCCCTCTCAATTCTATTCAAGGTGCTATACTGGCATGACCAATGAGCAAAATCAGTGTTGTCAAAGCCTCTCTCTCTCCAGTCTCTCTCTCCTCCTAACTCCTCCCTCTCCTTGAGAGCTGATGCCTCAGACTTGGTCTCACGAAGATTCTCAGCGCATCAGGGGCTACAGTGAGCAGGTAGGGTCTGTGTGTGTCTGTCTGGGTACTGAAGAGTCTAGAGCCCTGTGACTGGGCTGTGTGAGTGTGTCCACAGGGACTAGAAGAGTCTAGAGCCCTGTGACTGGGCTGTGTCAGCATGTCCACAGGGACTAGAAGAGTCTAGAGCCCTGTGACTGGGCTGTGTCAGTGTGTACACAGGGACTAGAAGAGTCCAGAGGCCTGTGACTGGGCTGTGTCAGCATGTCACCAGGAACTAGAATAGTCTAGAGCCCAGTAAGTGGGCTGTGTCAGTGTCCACAGGGACTAGAAGAGTCTAGAGCCCTAGGACTGGGCTGTGTCAGTGTGTCCACAGGGACTAGAAGAGTCTAGAGCCCTGTGACTGGGCTGTGTCAGTGTGTCCACAGGGACTAGAAGAGTCTAGAACTCTCTGACTGGGCTGTGTCAGTGTCCACAGGGACTAGAAGAGTATAGAGCCCTGTGACAGGGCTGTGTCATTGTGTCCACAGGGACTAGAAGAGTCCAGAGCCCTGTGACTGGGCTGTGTCAGTGTGTCCACAGGGACTAGAAGAGTCCAGAGGCCTGTGACTGGGCTGTGTCAGCATGTCCACAGGGACTAGAAGAGTCTAGAGCCCTGTGACTGGGCTGTGTCAGTGTCCACAGGGACTAGAAGAGTCTAGGGCCCTGTGACTGGGCAGTGTCAGTGTGTCCACAGGGACTAGAAGTGTCCAGAGCCCTGTGACTGGGCTGTGTCAGTGTCCACAGGGACTAGAAGAGTCTAGGGCCCTGTGACTGGGCTGTGTCAGTGTGTCCCCAGGGACTAGAAGAGTCTAGAGCCCTGTGACTTGGCTGTGTCAGTGTCCCCAGGGACTAGAAGAGTCTAGAGTCCTGTGACTGGGCCGTGTTAGTTTGTCCCCAGGGACTAGAAGAGTCCAGAGGCCTGTGACTGGGCTGTGTCAGCATGTCACCAGGAACTAGAATAGTCTAGAGCCCCGTGACTGGGCTGTGTCAGTGTGTCCACAAGGACTAGAAGAGTCCAGAGCCCAGTAAGTGGGCTGTGTCAGTGTCCACAGGGACAAGAAGAGTCTAGAGCCCTAGGACTGGGCTGTGTCAGTGTGTCCACAGGGACTAGAAGAGTCTAGAGCCCTGTGACTGGGCTGTGTCAGTGTGTCCACAGGGACTAGAAGAGTCTAGAACTTTCTGACTGGGCTGTGTCAGTGTGTCCACAGGGACTAGAAGAGTCTAGAGCCCTGTGACTGGGCTGTGTCAGTGTACACAGGGACTAGAAGAGTATAGAGCCCTGTGACTGGGCTGTGTCAGCATGTCACCAGGAACTAGAAGAGTCTAGAGCTCTGTGACTGTGCTGTGTCAGTGTCCACAGGGACTAGAAGAGTCTAGAGTCCTCTGACTGGGCTGTGTCAGTGTGTCCACAGGGACTAGAAGAGTCTAGAGCCCTGTGACTGGGCTGTGTCAGTGTCCACAGGGACTGGAAGAGTCCAGAGGCCTGTGACTGGGCTGTGTCAGCATGTCACCAGGAACTAGAAGAGTCTAGAGCTCTGTGACTGTGCTGTGTCAGTGTCCACAGGGACTAGAAGAGTCTAGAACTCTCTGACTGGGCTGTGTCAGGGTCCACAGGGACTAGAAGAGTATAGAGCCCTGTGACTGGGCTGTGTCATTGTGTCCACAGGGACTAGAAGAGTCCAGAGCCCTGTGACTGGGCTGTGTCAGTGTGTCCACAGGGACTAGAAGAGTCCAGAGCCCTGTGACTGGGCTGTGTCAGTGTGTCCACAGGGACTAGAAGAGTCTAGAACTCTCTGACTGGGCTGTGTCAGTGTCCACAGGGACTAGAAGAGTATAGAGCCCTGTGACTGGGCTGTGTCATTGTGTCCACAGGGACTAGAAGAGTCCAGAGCCCTGTGACTGGGCTGTGTCAGTGTGTCCACAGGGAATAGAAGAGTCTAGAGCCCCGTGACTGGGCTGTGTCAGTGTCCACAGGGACTAGAAGAGTCTAGAGTCCTCTGACTGGACTGTGTCAGTGTGTCCACAGGGACTAGAAGAGTCTAGGGCCCTGTGACTGGGCTGTGTCAGTGTCCACAGGGACTAGAAGAGTCCAGAGCCCTGTGACTTGGCTGTGTCAGTGTGTCACCAGGAACTAGAAGAGTCCAGAGCCCTGGGACTGGAGCTGGTGGTTGATGCTATCAGTGGTATCAGGACAGAAGCCCCTGTGTCCTCAGCTGTGATTATTCTATGAGTCTCCTCTCTCTCACTCTCTAGTCATGCGACCCAGCTGCCCTCTGACCTTTTCTCCGGGGGTCACCAGCTCGGATCTGGTGGAGCGAGGGGTAGTTCGGGGTCGTGACCTCTTCACCTTTGTGACCTCGGCTGCCTCCCACATGATGCGTACTCTACAGCGCCCCCGAAAGGCCAGACCTTCTAAACGACAAGTCAACCACAGGAGGTTCATTTACAACCAGATCCACAGGTGAGAGGGTATTAGGCCAGTACCCACTATTGATAAACATACAGAAGAGAGTATTACAGTATTGGCTACACCTAAAAAACAGTGACCAAAATTCCTGCCACCACCTGCTGAGCCCAAAACAAAGCCCCCTGAGCCAGCTGGTCCTGAGGCTCACTAACCTGAGCCACACCGACACTAACCAGCCTCAGGACAGCACTGCTAGAGCACCACAACTCAGACTCAACCACACCACAGCACAATACACACAACACACAACCAGCCTCAGGACAGCACTGCTAGAGCACCACAACTCAGACTCAACCACATCACAGCACAGATCAAACAGCAATATCTCACACACTGGGACACACACACAAACAGCATAAACTGGAATGCTACAGAACCCTATACAGACAATACACACTAGCTGAATGTTTGACCAAGATAAGAAACAGCAAAAAGAAACAGACCCTGATGAAGTACAGGCTCAGTGACCACAGCCTGGCCAGAGAAACTGGACACAGGCAGACCTGACTGTCCAGAGAGGACAGGCTCAGTGACCACAGCCTGGCCAGAGAAACTGGACACAGGCAGACCTGGCTGTCCAGAGAGGACAGGCTCAGTAACCACAGCCTGGCCAGAGAAACTGGACACAGGCAGACCTGACTGTCCAGAGAGGACAGGCTCAGTGACCACAGCCTGGCCAGAGAAACTGGACACAGACAGACCTGACTGTCCAGAGAGGACAGGCTCAGTAACCACAGCCTGGCCAGAGAAACTGGACACAGACAGACCTGACTGTCCAGAGAGGACAGGCTGTGCTCCCATTGCCAGCGGGGAGAAATAGAGACAGAGGTGCACTTCCTACTGCACTGTGACAGATACTCTGGGATTAGAGAAACATTCTTCCCGAAATTCAGAAATCTAATCCCAGAGTTCCCACACCTGCCAGAATCACAACGGGTCCCAATCCTACTGGGAGAGGGAGGAGGGAACTCAGCTGAACTGGCAGCCCAGTATGTGATCTCCTGTCCCAGCCTGAGGAACAGTGAGTCTGTCTCCCAATAATGCTCCATCTCTCCACAGTATATGTAAATATTTTTTATATGTCTTTGTTGTAATATGTAATATGTCTGTAGATCTTTTTTTACTTTTATTGTATCATCGGTCACGCTAATAAAGCACCTTGAATTTAAATTGAGAGGAGAGAGGAGGAAGACTGTGAAGAGGAGAATTCAGAAACGGCTTGATCTCTTCCCCCTGCTTCATGAAACATCGTCCTCATCAGGTGTCCCGATCTCCGTTCTGTCCGGAGAGAGGCCCAGCCGGCAGCGCCGAGCACAGCCCCCCCCCTCCCTGCCAACTCCCACTCTTCCCTTCTCCACACAGGAAGTATGCCGAAATCGAAGCGGCCAATCAGCAGCTGGCGTCAGCGATCCTGGCTCAGAGCCGCCCCCAGCCCCTGCCCGTGGCCCCCGCAGACGGCCTGGCCCCAGGAGGTACGAACTCACTGCTGCCTGGCAGACGGGCTGAAACTGGGCCATTGTGGCTCAAGTCCAGGAGACCTGGCAGCACCGGAACAGGGAGGCTTGAGCCAAGATGGAGACACAGTGGTTATCCCAGTTTCCCCGAGCTCTTCTTTGAGGTCTGTCGTACCCAATCTTGGGGTTCAGGCTCAGGCAGTGGGGGGCAGTAACGAGGTCCCTGTCCTGTCTCCTGTCTCTGCAGCTCTGCACCTCCTGGAGCCCTGCACCCCCACAGACCCCCAACCCCCGGGACACCCCCGAACCCCAGGAACCTGCAGGCGGACGGCGGACAGGCTGGGGGCAGGAGGGACCCCGCTGTGCGGCGGGGCGCCCATGTCGGGAGGAGCAGGGGCAGGGGCTGGACCGGGGTCCAAGGGGGGCGCGTTGGGGCCCCCGGTCTGGGGAGCTCCTGCTGCCCTGACGCCCGAGGAGGAGGGGGAGGAGGAGCGCTGGGGGTGGTCCAACCTAAACGAAGACGCGGTGAGCCCCCCGGCACCCCCCGAGCCGAGGGGCTGCTCCTGGCGCTGGCTGCTCAGCGATGATGTCATCGCCGGGGGCGCAGGGCCAGCGCAGGCGCGCTCGCACACGGGGCCAGAGCAGGAGGCGCAGCTGGGCCTGGAGGAGGAGGAGGGGTTTGGGTTCGCCTGGCTCGCGGAGGGGGTGCCACCCTTGGGGGGCTGGGGGTCACGACCTGTCTGCCCGGGGCTGCTGGGGGGAGGGCGAGGGGACGCCTCCTTTGTGGGCGTGGCCCAGTCCTTCCCCGCCCCCCAGCCCGCCAGGCCACACCTCCCCACCCTGCCCAGCCCGCCCCTGGAGGGGGAGGGGCTGTTCGATGACATCATGGGCGAAGGGGGGCATGCGGGAATCCCGCTCTGACACACCTGCAGACACGGGCAGGGGGACCCCCGGACCCCTGGGGCCGCGCGGTCACGCCCGGCGCCTGTCTCATAAGAGCCAGTGATGAATAAAATAAGAGCAAACCGACTGGAGCATCTGGAGTCTCTTTCTGCCAGCGGGCAGGGCTGTCAGAGAGGAATGGAGGGTGTGTGAGTGTGGGTCAGGGTGTCAGTGTGTGTTTGAGTGTGGGTCAGGGTGTCAGTGTGTGTTTGAGTGTGTGACTGTGAGAGGGTGTGTGTGTGGGTCAGGGTGTCAGTGTGTGTGAGTGTGTGACTGTGTGAGGGTGTGTGTGTGGGTCAGGGTGTCAGTGTGTATGAGTGTGTGACTGTGTGAGGGTGTGTGTGTGGGTCAGGGTGTCAGTGTGTGTGAGTGTGTGACTGTGTGAGGGTGTGTGTGTGGGTCAGGGTGTCAGTGTGTGTGAGTGTGTGACTGTGTGAGGGCGTGTGTGTGGGTCAGGGTGTCAGTGTGTCTGAGTGTGTGACTGTGTGAGGGTGTGTGTGTGGGTCAGGGTGTCAGTGTGTGTGTGGGTCAGGGTGTGTGTGGGGGGTCAGGGTGTCAGTGTGTGAGGGTGTGTGTGTGGGTCAGGGTGTCAGTGTGTGTGTGGGTCAGGGTGTGTGTGGGGGGTCAGGGTGTCAGTGTATGTGAGTGTGTGATGGTGTGTGAGTGTATGTGAAGGTGTGTGAGTGTGTGGGAGTCAGGGTGTGTGAGGGTGTGTGTGGGTCAGGGTATCACTGTATGTGAGTGTGAGGGTGTGGGTGTGTGTGTGTGTGGGTCAGGGTGTCTGTGTGTGAGTGTGTGTGTGTGTGGTGGTCAGGGTGTCTGTGTGTGTGAGGGTGTATGTGGGTCAGGGTGTCAGGGTGTCAGGGTGTCAGTGTGTGTGAGTGTGTGAGGGTGTGTGTGTGGGTCAGGGTGTCAGTGTGTATGAGTGTGTGACTGTGTGAGGGTGTGTGTGTGGGTCAGGGTGTCAGTGTGTATGAGTGTGTGACTGTGTGAGGGTGTGTGTGTGGGTCAGGGTATCACTGTATGTGAGTGTGAGGGTGTGTGAGGGTGTGTGTGTGGGTCAGGGTGTCAGTGTGTGTGAGTGTGTGACTGTGTGAGGGTGTGTGTGGGTCAGGGTGTCAGTGTATGTGTGTATGTGAGTGTGTGAGGGTGTGTGTGTGGGTCAGGGTGTCAGTGTGTGTGAGTGTGTGACTGTGAGAGGGTGTGTGTGTGGGTCAGGGTGTCAGTGTGTGTGAGTGTGTGACTGTGTGAGGGTGTGTGTGTGGGCCAAGGTGTCAGTGTGTGTGAGTATGTGACTGTGTGAGGGTGTGTGTGGGTCAGGGTGTCAGTGTATGTGTGTATGTGAGTGTGTGAGGGTGTGTGTGTGGGTCAGGGTGTCAGTGTGTGTGAGTGTGTGACTGTGAGAGGGTGTGTGTGTGGGTCAGGGTGTCAGTGTGTGTGAGTGTGTGACTGTGTGAGGGTGTGTGTGTGGGTCAGGGTGTCAGTGTGTGTGAGTGTGTGACTGTGTGAGGGTGTGTGTGTGGGTCAGGGTGTCAGTGTGTGTGAGTGTGTGACTGTGTGAGGGTGTGTGTGTGGGTCAGGGTGTGTGTGGGGGGTCAGGGTGTCAGTGTGTGAGGGTGTGTGTGTGGGTCAGGGTGTCAGTGTGTGTGTGGGTCAGGGTGTGTGTGGGGGGTCAGGGTGTCAGTGTATGCGAGTGTGTGATGGTGTGTGAGTGTATGTGAAGGTGTGTGAGTGTGTGGGAGTCAGGGTGTGTGAGGGTGTGTGTGGGTCAGGGTATCACTGTATGTGAGTGTGAGGGTGTGGGTGTGTGTGTGTGTGGGTCAGGGTGTCTGTGTGTGAGTGTGTGTGTGTGTGGTGGTCAGGGTGTCTGTGTGTGTGAGGGTGTGTGTGGGTCAGGGTGTCAGGGTGTCAGGGTGTCAGTGTGTGTGAGTGTGTGAGGGTGTGTGTGTGGGTCAGGGTGTCAGTGTGTGTGAGTGTGTGACTGTGTGAGGGTGTGTGTGTGGGTCAGGGTGTCAGTGTGTGTGAGTGTGTGACTGTGTGAGGGTGTTTGTGTGGGTCAGGGTGTCAGTGTGTGTGAGTGTGTGACTGTGTGAGGGTGTGTGTGTGGGTCAGGGTGTCAGTGTGTGTGAGTGTGTGACTGTGTGAGGGTGTGTGTGTGGGTCAGGGTGTCAGTGTGTGTGAGTGTGTGACTGTGAGAGGGTGTGTGTGTGGGTCAGGGTGTCAGTGTGTGTGAGTGTGTGACTGTGAGAGGGTGTGTGTGTGGGTCAGGGTGTCAGTGTGTGTGAGTGTGTGACTGTGTGAGGGTGTGTGTGTGGGCCAAGGTGTCAGTGTGTGTGAGTATGTGACTGTGTGAGGGTGTGTGTGTGGGCCAAGGTGTCAGTGTATGTGTGTATGTGAAGGTGAGGGTGTGTGTGTGGGTCAGGGTGTCAGTGTGTGTGAGAGTGTGAGTGTGTGAGGGTGTGTGTGTGGGTCAGGGTGTCAGTGTATGTGTGTATGTGAGTGTGAGAGGGTGTGTGTGTGGGTCAGGGTGTCAGTGTGTGTGAGTGTGTGACTGTGTGAGGGTGTGTGTGTGGGTCAGGGTGTCTGTGTATCTGAGTGTGTGAGGGTGTGTGTGTGGGTCAGGGTGTCAGTGTGTGTGAGTGTGTGACTGTGAGAGGGTGTGTGTGTGGGTCAGGGTGTCAGTGTGTGTGAGTGTGTGACTGTGTGAGGGTGTGTGTGTGGGTCAGGGTGTCAGTGTGTGTGAGTGTGTGACTGTGTGAGGGTGTGTGTGTGGGTCAGGGTGTCAGTGTGTGTGAGTGTGTGACTGTGAGAGGGTGTGTGTGTGGGTCAGGGTGTCAGTGTGTGTGAGTGTGTGACTGTGTGAGGGTGTGTGTGTGGGTCAGGGTGTCAGTGTGTTTGAGTGTGTGACTGTGAGAGGGTGTGTGTGTGGGTCAGGGTGTCAGTGTGTGTTTGTGTGTGACTGTGTGAGGGTGTGTGTGTGGGTCAGGGTGTCAGTGTGTGTGAGTGTGTGACTGTGAGAGGGTGTGTGTGTGGGTCAGGGTGTCAGTGTGTGTGAGTGTGTGACTGTGTGAGGGTGTGTGTGTGGGTCAGGGTGTCAGTGTGTTTGAGTGTGTGACTGTGAGAGGGTGTGTGTGTGGGTCAGGGTGTCAGTGTGTGTGAGTGTGTGACTGTGTGAGGGTGTGTGTGTGGGTCAGGGTGTCAGTGTGTGTGAGTGTGTGACTGTGTGAGGGTGTGTGTGTGGGTCAGGGTGTCAGTGTGTGTGAGTGTGTGACTGTGTGAGGGTGTGTGTGTGGGTCAGGGTGTCAGTGTGTGTGAGTGTGTGACTGTGAGAGGGTGTGTGTGTGGGTCAGGGTGTCAGTGTGTGTGAGTGTGTGACTGTGTGAGGGTGTGTGTGTGGGTCAGGGTGTCAGTGTGTGTGAGTGTGTGACTGTGTGAGGGAGGGTGTGTGTGTGGGTCAGGGTGTCAGTGTGTGTGAGTGTGTGACTGTGTGAGGGTGTGTGTGTGGGTCAGGGTGTCAGTGTGTGTGAGTGTGTGACTGTGTGAGGGAGGGTGTGTGTGTGGGTCAGGGTGTCAGTGTATGTGTGTATGTGAGTGTGTGAGGGTGTGTGTGTGGCTCATGGTGTGTGAGTGTGGGTCAGGGTATGTGGGTATGTGAGTGTATGTGTGTGAGTGTGTGGGGGGTCAGGGTGTGTGTGGGGGGTCAGGGTGTCAGTGTGTGAGGGTGTGTGTGTGGGTCAGGGTGTCAGTGTGTGTGTGGGTCAGGGTGTGTGTGGGGGGTCAGGGTGTCAGTGTATGTGAGTGTGTGATGGTGTGTGAGTGTATGTGAAGGTGTGTGAGTGTGTGGGAGTGTGTGTGGGTCAGGGTATCTGTATGTGAGTGTGTGTGTGTGGTGGTCAGGGTGTCTGTGTGTGTGAGGGTGTGTGTGGGTCAGGGTGTCAGTGTATACGAGTGTATGAGGGTGTGTGTGTGTGGGGGGTCAGGGTGTGTAAGTGTGTGAGGGTGTGTGAGTGTGTGTGTGGGTCAGGGTATCAGTGTGTGAGGGTGTGTGTGTGGGTCAGGGTATCACTGTATGTGAGTGTGAGGGTGTGTGTGTGTGGGGGGTCAGGGTGTGTAAGTGTGTGAGGGTGTGTGTGGGTCAGGGTATCACTGTATGTGAGGGTGTGAGTGTGTGTGGGTCAGGGTATCACTGTATGTGAGTGTGAGGGTGTGGGTGTGTGTGGGTCAGAGGGTCTGTGTATATGAGTGTGTGAGGGTGTGTGTGTGTGGGTCAGGGTGTCTGTGTATCTGAGTGTGTGAGGGTGTGTGTGTGTGGGTCAGGGTATCAGTGTGTGAGGGTGTGTAAGTGTGTGTGTGTGGGTCAGGGTGTCTGTGTATCTGAGTGTGTGAGTGTGTGTGTGTGTCAGGGTGTCAGTGTATGTGAGTGTGTGGGTCAGGGTGTCTGTGTATATGAGTGTGTGAGTGTGTGCGTGTGTGTCAGGCTGTCTGTGTATATGAGTGAGTGTGTGTGTCTGTGTGTGTCTGTGTGTGTGTGTGTGTTATGGTTTCCACTAACGACTGGAGCCCAGATGAGTTTCAAACCCAGTTTATATTAAAACTCTCCACCCAGCATCAGAGATCAAGGAACAGACAGTGAAACCACACGAGAAGCACGTCTCACACACGAACACCTCACACCTGCAGCACGACCGCAGCTCCAGCTGCCCCCAGCGAGGACAGCGCAGAGCACAGACCCCCACGTCTCTCCCTGGTCTGTTTAATTCCTCTTCACAGCAGTAGGTTAGAAGCACAGAAGATGTCTTTCAATAGTGATGATGATGAAGATACAGAATTATCATGCTATAGCGGACAATGTCCTTGGTATCAGCTCAGACGGTCAAACAGTAAAGTTCTCGAGCTGAGCGGCGCCGTTCTTCAAGATTCACCTGTCTGTCCGTCCGTCTGTCCGCAGAGTCGGTCCTCTGTCTGTCTGTCCGCAGAGTCAGTCCTCTGTCTGTCTGTCCGTCTGTCTGTCCATCCGCAGAGTCAGTCCTCTGTCTGTCTGTCCGCAGAGTCAGTCCTCTGTCTGTCTGTCCGTCTGTCTGTCCATCCGCAGAGTCAGTCCTCTGTCTGTCTGTCCGTCCATCCGCAGAGTCGGTCCTCTGTCTGTCTGTCCGCAAAGTCAGTCCTCTGTCTGTCTGTCCGTCTGTCTGTCCATCCGCAGAGTCAGTCCTCTGTCTGTCTGTCCACAGAGTCAGTCCTCTGTCTGTCCACAGAGTCAGTCCTCTGTCTGTCCATCCGTCAGCAGAGTCAGTCCTCTGTCCGTCTGTCCGCAGAGTTAGTCCTCTGTCCGTCTGTCCGCAGAGTCAGTCCTCTGTCTGTCTGTCCGTCCACAGAGTCAGTCCTCTGTCTGTCTGTCCCTCTACAGAGTCAGTCCTCTGTCTGTCTGTGACAAGGGTCCAGTCCAGAGGACAGTCCAGCAGCACACAGCGATCAGTCCTGTCCGCTCTGGTCAGTCAGGCTGTAGGGAGGGGGTGGCCCCAGGCTGTCCTCGGCGCTGGGGGGCTGCTCGGGGCCGGGGGGGGCAGAGAGGGGGCGGTCCTCTGAGTCGGAGGTGTCCAGGGAGAGGTCGTCCAGCAGGGAGCGGCGGGAGGGCAGGACAGGGACGGCCAGCGGGGTGCGTCTGCAGGACAGAGAGAGGGGTCAGTGTGGGAAAGAGCCGCAACACTGACCCCGGCCACGGACCACAGAGCACAGGACACCCTGACACCCCGTCTTACAGCCCGTACCCCCACACCCTATTACCTCACAACCTGTACCCCCACACTCACACCATCTCACAGCCCCTACCCCAACACCCTATTACCCCAACTGTACCACCACGCTGCCAAACAGCCCGTACCCCAATACTCTCCTTCTCCACAGCCCGTACCCCACTACCTGTACCCCCATACTCACACTTCCTCACAACCCATACCCCAACACCCTAGTACCCCACAACACCACACAGCCCGTACCCCCACACTCACACCCCGTCTCACAGCCCATACCCCAACACCCTAGTACCCCATAACGCCACACAGCCCATACCCCAACACTCACACCCCGTCTCACAACCCATACCCCAACACCCTATTACCCCACAAACTGTACCCCCACACTGCCACACAGCCCGAACCCCCACACTCACACCTCCTCACAACCCGCACCCCAACACCCTATCACCCCACAAACTGTACCCCCACAGTCTGTACCTCTACATTCTCTCCCCACAATGTGCACCCCCACACTACCCCAACACCCTCCCTCTCCACGGCCTGTACCCCCACATACCCCCTCCCCATGGTCCATACCCCCACATTCTCTCCATGGCCAGTACCCCCATACTGCCACACAGCCCATACCCCCAAATTCTCCCCACAACCTGTACCCCACACGGCCACACAGTCCCTACCCCCACATTCTCCACAGAACCTGTACCCCCACACTGCCACACAACCAGTACCCCCACATTCTCCCCACACAACCACACAGCCTGTACCCCCTCATTCTTCCCCACACCTGTACCCCCACACAACCACACAGCCTTTACCCCCACATTCTCCCCCACAACGTGCACCCCCACATTCTCTCCCCACAGCCTGCTACCCCGACACTGCCACACAACCACACAACCCATACCCACACATCACCCCACAGCCTACAGCCCCACGCTCTCCCTCCCAACGGACGGTACCCCAACACTCACCTTCCTCGTCGCCCGTACCCCCACATTCTCTCTCCCCCCAACATGCACCCCCACACACTTCCTCCACACAGCCTGTACCCCCAACACTACCACACAGCCCGAACCCCCACATTCTCTCCCAAAAACCTCTAACCCCATTCTACCACACAGTTCATACCCCCACATTCTTCCCCACAACGTGCACCCCCACACTGGCACACAGCCTGTACCCCACATTCTCCCCACAACCTGTACCCCCACACTGCCACACAGCCCGTTCCCCCCACATTCTCCCCCACAATGTGCAACCCAACATTACCCCAACAGCCTCCCTCTCCACGGCCTGTACCCCCACATACCCCCTCCCCATGGTCCGTACCCCCACATTCTCTCCATGGCCAGTACCCCCATACTGATACTGCCACACAGCACGAACCCCCACATTCTCTCTCCATGGCCAGTACACTACCACACAGCACGTACCCCCACATTCTCTCCAGAAAACCTCTAACCCCATTCTACCACACAGTTCATACCCCCACATTCTTCCCCACAACTTGCACCCCCACACTGCCACACAGCCTGTACCCCACATTCTCCCCACAACCTGTACCCCCACACTGCCACACAACCCGTACCCCCACATTACCCCACAGCCTGTAATCCCACCCTATCCCTCCCAACGGACGGTACCCCAACACTCACCTTCCTCGTCGCCCGTACCCCCACATTCTCGCTGCCCACAACCTGTACCTCCACACTACCACACAGCCTGAACCCCCACACAGCCCAAACCCCCACATTCTCCCTACAACCAGTATGCCCACACTGCCACACAGCCCATACCCCCACATTCTCGCCCCACAACCCACACCCCATATTCTCCCCACAACCAGTACCCCCCACACAACCTGTACCCTCACATCCTCCACACAGCCTGTACCCCCACATTCTCCCCACAGCCTGTTACCCCCACATTCTCTGCTCACAGCCCATACCCCCACACTACCCAGGTCAGCTCCCTGCTCTGTGTACCTCAGCTGGCTGCGGGAGGCTGTGGGCTCTCTGCTCTGTGTACCTCAGCTGGCTGCGCAGGGCTGTGAGCTCCCTGCTCTGTGTACCTCAGCTGGCTGCGCGGGGCTGTGGGCTCTCTGCTCTGTGTACCTCAGCTGGCTGCGCAGGGCTGTGAGCTCCCTGCTCTGTGTACCTCAGCTGGCTGCGCAGGGCTGTGAGCTCCCTGCTCTGTGTACCTCAGCTGGCTGCGCGGGGCTGTGAGCTCCCTGCTCTGTGTACCTCAGCTGGCTGCGCAGGGCTGTGGGCTCCCTGCTCTGTGTACCTCAGCTGGCTGCGCAGGGCTGTGAGCTCCCTGCTCTGTGTACCTCAGCTGGTTGAGCGAGGCTGTGAGCTCCCTGCTCTGTGTACCTCAGCTGGCTGCGCAGGGCTGTGAGCTCCCTGCTCTGTGTACCTCAGCTGGCTGCGCAGGGCTGTGAGCTCCCTGCTCTGTGTACCTCAGCTGGCTGCGCGGGGCTGTGGGCTCTCTGCTCTGTGTACCTCAGCTGGCTGCGCGGGGCTGTGAGCTCCCTGCTCTGTGTACCTCAGCTGGCTGCGCAGGGCTGTGAGCTCCCTGCTCTGTGTACCTCAGCTGGCTGCGCAGGGCTGTGGGCTCTCTGCTCTGTGTACCTCAGCTGGCTGCACAGGGCTGTGAGCTCCCTGCTCTGTGTACCTCAGCTGGCTGCGCAGGGCTGTGGGCTCTCTGCTCTGTGTACCTCAGCTGGCTGCACAGGGCTGTGGGCTCTCTGCTCTGTGTACCTCAGCTGGCTGCGCAAGGCTGTGGGCTCTCTGCTCTGTGTACCTCAGCTGGCTGCACAGGGCTGTGAGCTCCCTGCTCTGTGTACCTCAGCTGGCTGCATGAGGCTGTGGGCTCCCTGCTCTGTGTACCTCAGCTGGCTGTGCAGGGCTGTGGGCTCTCTGCTCTGTGTACCTCAGCTGGCTGCGCAGGGCTGTGAGCTCTCTGCTCTGTGTACCTCAGCTGGCTGCGCAGGGCTGTGGGCTCCCTGCTCTGTGTACCTCAGCTGGCTGCGCAGGGCTGTGAGCTCTCTGCTCTGTGTACCTCAGCTGGCTGCGCAGGGCTGTGGGCTCTCTGCTCTGTGTACCTCAGCTGGCTGCGCAGGGCTGTGAGCTCTCTGCTCTGTGTACCTCAGCTGGCTGCGCAGGGCTGTGGGCTCTCTGCTCTGTGTACCTCAGCTGGCTGCGCAGGGCTGTGAGCTCTCTGCTCTGTGTACCTCAGCTGGCTGCGCAGGGCTGTGGGCTCCCTGCTCTGTGTACCTCAGCTGGCTGCGCGGGGCTGTGGGCTCTCTGCTCTGTGTACCTCAGCTGGCTGCGCAGGGCTGTGAGCTCCCTGCTCTGTGTACCTCAGCTGGCTGCGCGGGGCTGTGGGCTCTCTGCTCTGTGTACCTCAGCTGGCTGCGCGGGGCTGTGAGCTCCCTGCTCTGTGTACCTCAGCTGGCTGCGCAGGGCTGTGAGCTCCCTGCTCTGTGTACCTCAGCTGGCTGCGCAGGGCTGTGGGCTCCCTGCTCTGTGTACCTCAGCTGGCTGCGCGGGGCTGTGAGCTCCCTGCTCTGTGTACCTCAGCTGGCTGCGCAGGGCTGTGAGCTCCCTGCTCATGCTCTCAGTGCTGTCGCTCAGGTCCTCCAGCTCTCTCTGCAGTTTCCTGCGGGAGGCGTTGGAACGCGACGCCTCCTCCTCCACCTCCTCCAGCTGCCTCTTCAACTGGCGCAGTCGAGCCATCGCCTTGTCCAGCTGGAGCACAGGGAGAGAGCGAGTCAGGGCAGAGCTGCAGCTGTGTCTGCTGTGGCTGAAGGCGTTCAGGGAGACGGACCTGCTCCCGGTACTGGTCAGCGTGACGCCTCTCGTCCTCCACCTGCATCACCACCTCCTTCAGCCTCTTCTCCGTCTTCCGCACCAGCTTGGCAGCGATGGCCCGCTCTCTGACAACACAGAGCCGGCAAGAGTCACAGACAGCAGTATCACTGTAACAACACCCACACTGCCTCATCCTATAGACTCTATAGAGTCACACACAGCAGTATCACTGTAACAACACTCACACTGCCTCATCCTATAGACTCTATAGAGTCACACACAGCAGTATCACTGTAACAACACCCACACTCCCTCATCCTATAGACTCTATAGAGTCACAGACAGCAGTATCACTGTAACAACACTCACACTGCCTCATCCTATAGACTCTATAGAGTCACAGACAGCAGTATCACTGTAACAACACTCACACTGCCTCATCCTATAGACTCTATAGAGTCACAGACAGCAGTATCACTGTAACAACACTCACACTCCCTCATCCTATAGACTCTATAGAGTCACAGACAGCAGTATCACTGTAACAACACTCACACTGCCTCATCCTATAGACTCTAAAGAGTCACAGGCAGCAGTATCACTGTAACAACACTCACACTCCCTCATCCTATAGACTCTATAGAGTCACAGACAGCAGTATCACTGTAACAACACTCACACTCCCTCATCCTATAGACTCTATAGAGTCACACACAGCAGTATCACTGTAACAACACCCACACTGCCTCATCCTATAGACTCTATAGAGTCACAGACAGCAGTATCACTGTAACAACACTCACACTGCCTCATCCTATAGACTCTATAGAGTCACACACAGCAGTATCACTGTAACAACACTCACACTCCCTCATCCTATAGACTCTATAGAGTCACAGACAGCAGTATCACTGTAACAACACCCACACTGCCTCATCCTATAGACTCTATAGAGTCACAGACAGCAGTATCACTGTAACAACACTCACATTCCCTCATCCTATACTCTATAGAGTCACAGACAGCAGTATCACTGTAACAACACTCACACTGCCTCATCCTATAGACTCTATAGAGTCACTTACAGCAGTATCACTGTAACAACACTCACACTCCCTCATCCTATAGACTCTATAGAGTCACAGACAGCAGTATCACTGTAACAACACTCACACTCCCTCATCCTATAGACTCTATAGAGTCACAGGCAGCAGTATCACTGTAACAACACTCACACTCCCTCATCCTATAGACTCTATAGTCACAGACAGCAGTATCACTGTAACAACACTCACACTCCCTCATCCTATAGACTCTATAGAGCCACAGACAGCAGTATCACTGTAACAACACTCACACTCCCTCATCCTATAGACTCTAGAGTCACAGGCAGCAGTATCACTGTAACAACGCTCACACTCCCTCATCCTATAGACTCTATAGAGTCACAGACAGCAGTATCACTGTAACAACGCTCACACTCCCTCATCCTATAGACTCTATAGAGTCACAGACAGCAGTATCACTGTAACAACACTCACACTGCCTCATCCTATAGACTCTATAGAGTCACACACAGCAGTATCACTGTAACAACACTCACACTCCCTCATCCTATAGACTCTATAGTTACAGATCTACTTGGCTCATGTTTGTACACGACTCACTGCCTCTCCTGCTCCAGCTGCTCCTCCAGGGTCTCGATCTTGGCCTCCAGGGCGGCGACGCTGAGCTTGTAGCGACCCCTGACGGACCCCTCCAGCTCTGCCAGCCGGGCCTTCAGCTCCTTGTTCTGCCTCTCCAGCGTCTCGCGCGCAGTCTCACTCTTCTGCGCCAGCGTGCGCTCGCCAGCCAGCTGAACCGTCAGTGTCTCCAGCTGAGACACAAGCAGGGACAGCACTCTACACCTGGACAGCACACCTGTCTGTCTCTCCTGCACCGCACACCTGTGTGAGTCTGTACCTGCAGTGCTGTCTGTCTGTCTCTCCTGTACAGCACACCTTTGTGTCTTACCTGTACAGCACACCTGTGTGAGTCTGTACCTGCAGTGCTGTCTGTCTGTCTCTCCTGTACAGCACACCTTTGTGTCTTACCTGTAGTGCTGTCTGTCTATACAGCACACCTGTGTGAGTCTGTACCTGTAGTGCTGTCTGTCTGTCTCTCCTGTACAGCACACCTGTGTGAGTTTGTACCTGTAGTGCTGTCTCTCTTGTACAGCACACCTGTGTGAGTCTGTACCTGCAGTGCTGTCTCTCCTGTACAGCACAACTATGTGAATCTGTACCTGCAGTGCTGTCTGTACAGCACACCTTTGTGAGTCTGTACCTGCAGTGCTGTCTGTCTGTCTCTCCTGTACAGCACACCTGTGTGTCTCTCCTGTACAGCATACCTGTGTGAGTCTGTACCTGCAGTGCTGTCTGTCTCTCCTGTACAGCACACCTGTGTGAGTCTATACCTGCAGTGCTGTCTGTCTCTCCTGTACAGCACACCTGTGTGAGTCTGTACCTGCAGTGCTGTCTGTCTGTACAGCACACCTGTGTGAGTCTGTACCTGCAGTGCTGTCTGTCTGTACAGCACACCTGTGTGAGTCTGTACCTGCAGTGCTGTCTGTCTCTCCTGTACAGCACACCTGTGTGAGTCTGTACCTGCAGTGCTGTCTGTCTGTACAGCACACCTGTGTGAGTCTGTACCTGCAGTGCTCTCTGTCTGTACAGCACACCTGTGTGAGTCTGTACCTGCAGTGCTGTCTGTCACTCCTGTACAGCACACCTGTGTGAGTCTGTACCTGCAGTGCTGTCTTCCTCTGTCTCTCGCTCAGCAGCTCGTTGTTGCTCTGCTCCTCCTCCAGCTCCTCCTCCAGCTGAGTCACTCTGGCCTCCATCCTGCGCTTCTCATCAAACAGAGCCGACCTGAGAAAGAGGGAGATTAACACTGACTGACCACCTGGACAACTGGACAGGGGAGTCTGAACTCAGAGCTGCGCAGACAGGCAACACTGACTGGACACTACAGCACAGTGACCCTGACTGACTGACTGGACACTACAGCACAGTGACCCTGACTGACTGACTGGACACTACAGCACAGAGACACTGACTGACTAGACACTACAGCACAGTGATCCTGACTGACTGACTGGACACTACAGCACAGAGACACTGACTGACTGGACACTACAGCACAGAGACACTGACTGACTGACTGGACACTACAGCACAGAGACACTGACTGACTGACTGACTGGACACTACAGCACAGTGACCCTGACTGAATGGACACTGCGGTCCAGTAGGTGCTGGGGACTCACTTGCCAGTGGAGCTGTTGACCATCTCGTCGGCCAGCTCGTCTCTCTCCTGCTGCGCCTGCCTCCTCATCCTCTCTGCCATAGCGAGGTCCTGAGGGGGTACAGAAAGGGCTCAGCGCGGGCTGGTCAGTATGCCCACCCCCTCCGCACGGCCGCCGGACTCACCTCGGTCACCTGCAGCAGCTCTGCCTCCAGGGCCAGCAGGCGCTTCTCACTGTCCTTCGACTGGGCAGTGATCTCGTCCCGCGCCAGTCTGGCCTCGTCCAGCTCGTGGAGCAGCTCCTTCATCTGGGCCTGAGAGCCATGGACAGCCACATCAGAGCCCGGCAGGACCCAGAAACCCACACCAGAGCCGGCAGAACCCAGAGCCCCACATCTGAGCCCGGCAGGACCCAGGAACCTCCAACGAGTCTGTAAACTAATGATCCCCCATTGCCACAGCAGGGTGTCTCACTCAAGTGTACAGCAGCGTCTCTCCTGGGATTCGAACCCACAACCCTGCAGTCAGAGGTACAGAGACCTGCTGCCAGCTCTCGTTTGGTTGTGCCTGACCTATCGAACAAGGCAGTACTAGACAATTGCTGCTGCTCCCAGCAGGACACCAGGGTTACAGCTGGGGGGTGTGGAGATACGCCCCAGAGAGTAAAGGGTGAACCTGACTGAGCCAGCAGGGCTTGGCACCAGCG
The DNA here is from genome assembly GCF_040954835.1 of Lepisosteus oculatus. Taxonomy (NCBI): domain Eukaryota; kingdom Metazoa; phylum Chordata; class Actinopteri; order Semionotiformes; family Lepisosteidae; genus Lepisosteus; species Lepisosteus oculatus. Next base: position 411,652 of record NC_090718.1, read on the forward strand.
CAAACTGGTGACCCCAGTACCGGCCCGGGGGCGGGGTTACCTGCAGCTTGCGCTGCTGGCGCTGAGCCTCCTCCTTCCCGCGATTGGCCGCCTCGATCTGCGCCTCCGCCTCCTGCAGCTCCGCCTCCAGCTGCTTCCTGCCAGCAGCGGCCTGAGCCCTCTGGGAGCGCTCCTCCTCCAGCTGCAGCTCCAGCTCCCTGAGCTGAGACACAGCCATGGCTGGGCATGAGCTCCCTCTCCTCTCTCTGCACCTGTGTGCCGATCTCTCTCTCTCCTCTCTCTGTACCTGTGTGCTGATCGCTCTCCTCTCTCTGTACCCGTGTGCTGATCGCTTTCCTCTCTCTGTACTTGTGTGATCTCTCTCTCCTCTCTCTACACCTGTGTGCTGATCTCTCTCTCTCCTCTCTCTGTACCTGTGTGAGCTCCCTCTCCTCTCTCTGCACCTGTGTGCTGATCTCTCTCTCTCCTCTCTCTGTACCTGTGTGAGCTCCCTCTCCTCTCTCTGCACCTGTGTGCTGATCTCTCTCTCTCCTCTCTCTACACCTGTGTGCTGATCTCTCTCCTCTCTCTGTACCTGTGTGCTGATCGCTTTCCTCTCTCTGTACCTGTGTGATCTCTCTTTCCTCTCTCTACACCTGTGTGCTGATCTATCTCTCTCCTCTCTCTGTACCTGTGTCCTGATCTCTCTCTCTCCTCTCTCTGTACCTGTGTCCTGATCTCTCTCTCTCCTCTCTCTGTAACTGTGTACTGATCTCTCTCCTCTCTCTGCACCTGTGTGCTGATCTCTCTCTCCTCTCTCTACACCTGTGTGCTGATCTCTCTCTTGCCTCTCTCTGTACCTGTGTGCTGATCTCTCTCTCCTCTCTCTGTACCTGTGTGCTGATCTCTCTCTCCTCTCTCTGTACCTGTGTGCTGATCTCTCTCTCCTCTCTCTGTACCTGTGTGCTGATCTCTCTCTCCTCTCTCTGTACCTGTGTGCTGATCTCTCTCTTCTCTCTCTGTACCTGTGTGCTGATCTCTCTCTCTCTCCTGTCTCTGTACCTGTTTATTGAGCGCTCTCCTCTTCTCCTCAGCGCTGTCTTCCTTGCGGCTGACCTCCCTCTCACACTGCGCCCTCAGGGCCTGCAGTGTGACCTCCAGCCTGAGCCTCGCGTCCTCGGCCTGCCCCAGCTCCTCCTCCAGGTCCTGGACCTGGGCCCGCAGGGACTGGGCCTCCGCCTCCAGGGCCCGGTTACTGCGCTCCAGCTCGTGCACCTGAGACAGAGGAGGGGCTCAGTCCAGACTCGGTGACAGCGTCAGCGGTATGTGCACTGCTGCTTGTCCAGGACTGCTGTTTGTTTCTAACATGTATTAAGTTCATGTTGAGTTGAGTATTTTATGGTTTTGTATGGTGATGCCAAGATGAATTTCCATCCTTTTGGATGGACAATAACAATAATAAATACCACACCACTCTTTACCCCAGGTATCGACCCATTTCTCTGCTTGACTCAGATTACAAAATTCAACCAGGGACTGATTGAGGCTGACTGGGGACGGACTGACAGACACACAGATACACAAACAGACACACACACAGACTCTCAGACAGACCCACACACACACTCACAGACACACATACTTACACACTGACACACAGACTCAGAGACTCACAGACTCACACACTTCCACACAGAGACACACACACACACACACACACACACACACACACACACACACAGACGGGCTCTCACGTTCTTGCCCACTCCGTCCTGCGAGTCCAGCAGCTGCTCCATGTCGGACCTGAGCTGCCGGGTGACCCTCTCCAGCTCGCTCCTGTCCTGCAGGGCGTCCTGCAGCTCGCGGCCCAGCGCCAGCAGCCTGGTGTCCAGCTCCCGGCTGTGGGCTTCGGCGCGGTCGCGCTCCTCTGCCAGCCGCGCGCTGCCCGCCTTCTCCTCCGCCAGGCTCTGGGGGGGTGAGGGGAGAGTGAGAGTCCTGCCCGCGGCCCGCCTGCCCGCCCCGCCGCCTCCCCGCAGTGTCGAACTCCCCCCTCACCGTGTCGAACTTCCGCTGCCTCTTCTCCAGGCCGGAGCAGTGCTGGCGCAGCTGCTGCAGGTCCAGCGCCAGGTCTTCCGCCTCGGCCTGCAGCCGCGCCCGCTGGCGCTCCGCCCGCTGGCGGCCCTCCTCCGCCTGGGCCAGCCGCCCGGCCAGCGCCTCCAGCTCCCTCTGCACGCCGCGCCGCGCCTCCGCGCCCGCCTCCAGCGCCGCGCCCGCCTCCTCCTGCTGCCTGCGGGCCTCCGACAGCTGGGCAGGGAGAGGCGGGACAGTGACTGGACACGGGCTGGACAGGGGCTGGACATGGACTGGACCCGGACTGGACAGGGGCTGGACATTGACTGGACACGGGCTGGACATGGGCTGGACATGGGCTGGACAGGGTCTGGATTATGACTGGACACGGGCCGGACAGTGACTGGACACGGGCTGGATCATGACTGGACAGGGGCTGGACAGTGACTGGACAGTAACTGGACACAGGGTGGACACGGACTGGATCATGACTGGACACGGGCTGGACAGTGACTGGACACATGCTGGATCATGACTTGACACGGACTGGATAGTGACTGGACAGTAACTGGACACAGGCTGGACACGGACTGGATCATGACTGGACACGGGCTGGACAGGGGCTGGACACTGGCTGGACATGGACTGGACATGGACTGGACAGGGTCTGGACACGGGCTGGACACGGGCTGGATCATGACTGGACACGGGCTGGACATGGACTGGATCATGACTGGGCACGGGCTGGATAGTGACTGGACAGTGACTGGACACGGGCTGGACATGAACTGGATCATGACTGGACACGGGCTGGACAGTGACTAGACAGTGACTGGACACGGGCTGGACATGGACTGGATCATGACTGGGCACGGGCTGGACAGTGACTGGACAGTGACTGGACAGAAGCTGGACAATGACTGGACGCTGGCTGGTCGCTGGCGACCGCAGCAGAGCTGAGAGAGCGAGTGGAGAGGAAGCCGGTACTGTACCTGCTGGGACAGCGTCTGCACCTGCTTGTTCAGCTCCTTCCTCCTCTCCTCCTCCTCCTCCAGCCTCTCCAGCAGCCCGGCCTTCTCGTCCTCCAGAGCTCGCACCCGCGTCCCCAGAGCCAGCTTCTGGCGGCTCTCGTCCTGGAGGAGGTCCTGCGGGGACAGGCCGTGCGTCAGACTCGTGTGCAGAGGATCGGCGGGCGGCGGCGGGGGCGGAGGGGCCGGCCATACCTGGGCGTCGTGCAGCTGCGTCTGCAGGCTGGCCACCTCCTTGCCCAGAGCTTCAGTCTTCACCTCAGCCGAGGCCAGGGAGGAGGACAGGGACTCCAGCTCCGCCTGCGGACGGGGGGCGCAGAGGGTCAGACACCAGCTGCAGCAGCGACGCCGCGCCGAGACGCGCTACTGGAATGGCAGGCCTGCAGCGGGGTCGCTCCCCTGCAGTTCAGACTCAGATTCACTTTCAGATTCAGATTCAGAATCAAAACAAAATTCAAATAAAAAATTCAGGTTCAGATTCAGATTCAGATTCAGATAAAAAAAATCTAATAAAAAAAATTCCAACCCAAATTCAAAGTTAAATTCTAGGGCTTTACTGGCAGGACTGGTGTCTTACAGAGGTGTCAAAGCAGACGCAAGTGACACAACATGGACAGAGCCGTCACGATCAGACAGCACCAGCCGCTCCGGTCCGCGGCTCAGACAGCACCAGCCGCTCTGCTGGCTCACTGAGAGAGATATTGATCAGTGTTGATCAGGAAGCTCCTCTGCAGGCTCACTGAGAGAGATATTGATCAGTGTTGATCAGAAGCTCCTCTGCTGGCTCACTGATAGAGATATTGATCAGTGTTGATCAGAAGCTCCTCTGCTGGCTCACTGATAGAGATATTGATCAGTGTTGATCAGAAGCTCCTCTGCTGGCTCACTGATAGAGATATTGATCAGTGTTGATCAGGAAGCTCCTCTGCAGGCTCACTGATAGAGATATTGATCAGTGTTGATCAGGAAGCTCCTCTGCTGGCTCACTGAGAGAGATATTGATCAGTGTTGATCAGGAAGCTCCTCTGCTGGCTCACTGATAGAGATATTGATCAGTGTTGATCAGGAAGCTCCTCTGCTGGCTCACTGAGAGAGATATTGATCAGTGTTGATCAGGAAGCTCCTCTGCTGGCTCACTGAGAGAGATATTGATAAGTGTTGATCAGGAAGCTCCTCTGCTGGCTCACTGAGAGAGATATTGATCAGTGTTGATCAGAAGCTCCTCTGCTGGCTCACTGATAGAGATATTGATCAGTGTTGATCAGAAGCTCCTCTGCTGGCTCACTGATAGAGATATTGATCAGTGTTGATCAGGAAGCTCCTCTGCTGGCTCACTGAGAGAGATATTGATCAGTGTTGATCAGAAGCTCCTCTGCTGGCTCACTGAGAGAGATATTGATCAGTGTTGATCAGGAAGCTCCTCTGCTGGCTCACTGAGAGAGATATTGATCAGTGTTGATCAGAAGCTCCTCTGCTGGCTCACTGAGAGAGATATTGATCAGTGTTGATCAGGAAGCTCCTCTGCTGGGTCACTGAGAGAGATATTGATCAGTGTTGATCAGAAGCTCCTCTGCTGGCTCATTGATAGAGATATTGATCAGTGTTGATCAGGAAGCTCCTCTGCTGGCTCACTGAGAGATATATTGATCAGTGTTGATCAGAAGCTCCTCTGCTGGCTCACTGATAGAGATATTGATCAGTGTTGATCAGAAGCTCCTCTGCTGGCTCACTGATAGAGATATTGATCAGTGTTGATCAGGAAGCTCCTCTGCTGGCTCACTGAGAGAGATATTGATCAGTGTTGATCAGAAGCTCCTCTGCTGGCTCACTGACAGAGATATTGATCAGTGTTGGGCAGGAGCTCCTCTGCTGGCTCGCTGACACAGATATTGATGAGGGCTGGCCCGAGTGAAGACTCCTGTGTCGTTGTTCTCCAGTACCTGCAGTCGAGTCGCTCTCTCCTCTCTCTCCTCGCGCTCGCGCTCGGTCTGCGTCAGGCGGCTGTGGGCCTCCTGCAGCTGCGTCTCCGCTCGCTTCCTGCGGTGCTCGCTCTCCGCCCGGCTGCTCTGCAGGCCGCGCACCTCCCCCGCCAGCTCCGCACGCTCAGCCTCCAGCATTTGCTTCGCCTTCTCCAGCGTCTGCCGGGCCTGCGGAGGAAGCAGCCGTCTCAACCCGTTTCTCTGCGCAATGCCGACTCTAAGGCCTGGTCACACTCCCGCTCTCGACAGGCGGCCTCACCCTCCTGCTGCTGTCCAGCTGCTCCTGCAGGGCCTCCAGGGCAGTGCTGTGCCTGGCCCGCAGCTCTGCCAGCTGGGCCTCGTGGCCGCGGGTCTCCTCCTCCAGACAGCGCTTCAGCTCGCCCAGCTCGGCCTCGCGCTTCGACCTGCCGGCAGAGGGGGGAGGGGCGTGAGCGCGGACTCCCGTAGGCCGGCCAGCGGCCCGGCGGACGTTTGCTTGGACTGACCGCAGCTCCTGCTGGGCGGCGGTGGTGTCCAGCGTGTCCTCCAGCTCCGTCCTCAGGGCCTCCAGCTCCTCGCTCAGGTCCCTTCTCTGTCTCTCCGCCTTGTCCCGTGCGCTGCGCTCCGCCTCCATGTCCTCCCGCAGCTCGGCCACCTGGGACTGCGTCTCCCGCAGGGCCCGCTGCACCTCCGTGCGACGTCCTGACTCCTCCTCCAGCCTGCAGACCCAGTGAGACAGACACACATCCGCATGCTAGTCTGTACCAAGGCACTCTGTGTGTGAGGAGTCTGTGTGAATACAGTCTCTGGGGTCTGGGGTCTCTGGGGTATTAATTCATCTCTGTGTGTGAGGAGTGTCTCTGGGGTCTCTATGAGGGTCTGTATTAATCTCTCTGTGTAAGGAGTGTCTCTGGGGTCTGTATTAATCTCTGTGTGTGAGGAGTGTCTCTGGGGTCTGTATGAGGGTCTGTATTGATCTCTGTGTGCGAGGAGTGTTTCTGGGGGATTAATTAATCTCTGTGTGTGAGGAGTGTCTCTGGGGTCTGTATTAGGGTCTGTATTAATCTCTGTGTGCGAGGAGTGTCTCTGGGGTCTGTATAGGGTCTGTATTAATCTCTGTGTGTGAGGAGTGTCTCTGGGGTCTGTATTAGGGTCTGTATTAAGCTCTGTGTGTGAGGAGTGTCTCTGGGGTCTCTATGAGGGTCTGTATTAATCTCTGTGTGTGAGGAGTGTCTCTGGGGTCTGTATTAATCTCTGTGTGTGAGGAGTGTCTCTGGGGTCTGTATGAGGGTCTGTATTAATATCTGTGTGCGAGGAGTGTCTCTGGAGTCTGTATTAGGCTCTGTATTAATCTCTGTGTGTGATGAGTGTCTCTGGGGTCTGTATGAGGGTCTGTATTGATCTCTGTGTGTGAGGAGTGTCTCTGGGGTCTGTATTAGGGTCTGTATTAATCTCTGTGTGTGAGGAGTGTCTCTGGGGTCTGTATTAATCTCTGTGTGTGAGGAGTGTCTCTGGGGTCTGTATTAATCTCTGTGTGTGAGGAGTGTCTCTGGGGTCTGTATGAGGGTCTGTAGAGACCTGTGGATGCTCTCACCGGGTGTTGAGGGCCTGTATGTCAGCGTCTCGGCGGCTCAGCGTGTCTCTCAGCTCCTCGGCGACCTGCCCCAGCTCGGCCAGCTGGTCCTGCAGTTCGGCCAGCTCCCCCTCCACGCGGCGGCGGGTCTTGTCCTGCTCCTGGCGGCCCTGCTCCTCGCGCTTCAGGCGCTCTGCAGAACAGGCACAGGGTCCCTCCCATGCTGCCCTGCTCAAACCTAGAGCCCAGCCCAGCCTGAACCCAGAGCCAAGCTGTGCCCAGCCCTCACCAGCTTGAACCCAGAGCCCAGCCCTGCTCGAACCCAGAGCCCAGCCATGCCCAGCCCTCACCAGTTTGAACCCAGAGCCCAGTCCTGCTCAAACCCGGAGCTCAGCCCTGCCCAGCCCTCACCTGCTTGAACCCAGAGCCCAGCCCTGCCCTGCTCAGCCCTCCCCTGCTCAAACCCGGAGCTGCAGGCCCAGACCTCCACGTGGCCAGACTCACCCTCCATGTCCGCGATCACAGCCTCCTGCCTGTTCCTCAGCTTGGTCAGAGTCTTCACCTTCTCCTCCTCCTCCCCCAGCCGGGCGGAGACCTCACCGAGCCTGTCCTCCACCTGCTTCTTCTCCTGCAGAGAGAGAGGGGGGTGAACACCATGCACTGACCCCCCGTCCTGTCCCTTTGTCTCTTCTACTGCCCTCTGACCCCTGTCCTCTCCCTCTGTTTATTATTGAGAGACAGGCTGTCTGTTCCTCAGGCTGGGACAGGAGATCACACACTGTATTATCATTCTTGAGAGACAGGCTCACTGTCTGTTCCTCAGGCTGGGACAGGAGGTCACACACTGTATTATTATTATTGAGAGACAGGCTCACTGTCTGTTCCTCAGGCTGGGACAGGAGATCACACACTGTATTATTATTATTGAGAGACAGGCTCACTGTCTGATCCTCAGGCTGGGACAGGAGATCACACACTGTATTATTATTATTGAGAGACAGGCTCACTGTCTGATCCTCAGGCTGGGACAGGAGATCACACACTGTATTATTATTATTGAGAGACAGGCTCACTGTCTGTTCCTCAGGCTGAGACAGGAGATCACACACTGTATTATTATTATTGAGAGACAGGCTCACTGTCTAATCCCAGAGTATCTGTCACAGTGCAGTAGGAAGTGCACCTCTGTCTCTATTTTCTCTCCACTGATAGTGAGAGCACAGCCTGCCCTCTCTGGACAGTCAGGTCTGCCTGCGTCCAGTTTCGCTGGCCAGGCTGTGGTCACTGAGCCTGTCCTCTCTGGACAGTCAGGTCTGTCTGTGTCCAGTTTCTATGGCCAGGCTGAGGTCACTGAGCCTGTACTTCGTCAGGGTCTGTTTCTGTTTGTTGTTTCTTATCTTGGTCAAATATTCAGCTAGTGTGTATTGTCTGTTTAGGGTTCTGAAGCATTCCAGTTTATGTTGTGTTTGTGTGTGTGTCCCAGTTTGTGAGATATTGCTGTTTGATCTGTGCTGTGATGTGGCTGAGTCTGGGTTGTGGTGCTCTAGCAGTGCTGTCCTGATGCTGGTTAGTGTCGGTGTGGATCAGGTCAGTGAGCCTCAGGACCAGCTGGCTCAGGGGGCTCTGTTTTGAGCTCAGCTCTTGGCTCAGCAGGGCTTTGTGGTGGTAGGAATTCTGGTCGCTGTTTTTTAGGTGTAGCCAATACTTAAATATTCTTTTCTGTATGTTTATCAATAGTGGGTACTGGCCTAATTCAGCCCTGCACCTGTTGTTAGGTGTTTTTCTCTGCACACGGAGGATGTTTCTACAGATCTCCATGTGCAGAGTTTCTGTGGGGTGTTTGTCCCATTGAGTGTACTCCTGGCCTGTGAGGGGACCCCACAGTTCACTGCCGTATAGGGCAATGGGTTGGATTACACTTTCAAATATTTGGAGCCAGATTCTTGTTGGTGGGTTGATGTTGAAGAGCCTCCTTCTTATTGTGTAGAAGGCCCTGAGTGCCTTCTCCCTCAGTGTCTTCACTGCCAGGTAAAAACTAGAAGAGCTGATGGTGAGACCGAGATATGTGTAGCTGGATGTGTGCTCCAATGTGTTGTTGTTCAGTGTGAATTTGTACCTGTTTCCCTGAGGTCTGGCTTTCTTCTGGAAAACCATAACTCTGGTCTTGTCCAGACTGACTGTCAGTGCCCAGGTCTGACAGTACTGCTCCAGCAGTGCCAGGTTCTGCTGCAGCCCCTGTTCTGTGGGCGACAGCAGGACCAGGTCACCTGCTTAGAGCAGGAACTTGATTTCTGTGTCGCGTAGTGTGAGACCAGGAGCTGCAGACTGTTCCAACATTCCTGCTAATTCGTTGATATAGATATTGAACAGTGTTGGGCTCAGGCTGCAGCCCTGTCTCACCCCACGGCCTTGGGTGAAGAATTTGGTCCTTTTGTTTCCAATTTTCACTGCACATTTGCTCTCTGAATACACTGATTTAATGATGTCGTACACTTTGCCCCATATGCCACTTTGGAGTAGTTTGTAAAACAATCTTTCATGCCATCCTCTCTCTCTCCCCTCTCTCTCTCCTCTCTCTCACCTTGCTCAGTCTGTCCCTCTGGTCCTGCAGTGTCACAGTCTCTGTCTCCAGGCTCTTCATCCTGGACTCCAGTGAAACCTTGTCCAACTGGAGGCGCTGGCGAGCTGCCTCCTCCTCCTCCAGCTGCTCCTCCAGGTCCTGGAAGAGAGAGGAGAGAGAGGAGAGAGAGGAGAGCTACATACTGCTCCCATGATTGTGATCCTCTTGTGCACACGAGCACCTTCAATCAGCACTCTGTCCTTTATCTGTAGAAAGATCAATTCTGAGCAGGGCTCTACACAGGAAGGGGAGGGGCCCTATACAGGAAGGGGAGGGGCTGTAGACAGGAAGGCGAGGGTCTCTATACAGGAAGGGGAGGGGCTCTAGCCCTAGTCCCCCCACTCACTGACCTGCACGTGCTGCTGCAGCCTCTTCCTCTCGCTGGCCAGCTGGGCACCCCGCTCCTCCTCCTCCTCCAGGCGTGTCTCCAGCTCGCTCAGCACCTCCTCCAGCTCCTGCTTCCTCGCCGACAGCCTCACCCTCATCTCCTCGGCCTCGGCGAAGAGCTCGGTCTCGGCCTGCAGCTGCTCTGCCAGCACAGCCTTCTCCTCCTGCACCTGCGGCCCGAGAGGGGGAGCTGAGGCTCAGGCACACAGGCTGTGGGGGTACACTCGGGATACACTCTCCAGACTGTGGGGCTCAGTACCTGCTGGTGTTTCCTCTGCAGCTCGGAGAATTCCTGCTCCAGCCTGGCCTGGCTCCCCCTGGCCTTGAGCAGCTCCTCCTCTCTCGCCTGGATCTCCTCGTCCTGCCTTGTCACCTGCAGCAGCGGCTTGACCTGGGAGACGGGCAGTGTCAACGGGGCAGCCGTCTCCGTGGCGACCGCGTGCTGCACCCCCCCGCAGTCTCCACGGCGACGTCATTACCTTGGTGAACAGTCTCCACCACTGCCAGTTCTTCAGCTTGAGGTAGGCGGCGCAGTTCCTCTGCATCACCCTGGCGGCACTGAGCTGCTGCTGCTTCTTGACGTAGAGCCTGAGAGAGAGAGGCTCTGAAGAGCACAGACCTGCCAGCACCCCAGTACCCCAGTGCCATAGTCTCCCAGTCCCCCAGCACCCCAGTACCTCAGTGCCCCAGTACCATAGTCTCCCAGTCTCCCCAGTCCCCCCAGACTCCCAGACCCCCAGTGCCCCAGTACCATAGTCTCTCAGTCCCCCAGATCCCCCAGCACCCCAGTACCCCAGAACCAGAGTCTCCCAGTCTCCCCAGTCCCCCCAGACTCCCAGACCCCCAGTACCCCAGTACCATAGTCTCCCAGTCCCCCTGTACCCCAGTCCACCAATACCCCTGTACCCCAGTACCCCACCTGCGGGCCAGGTAGCCCCGGGCAGCGCTCTGGAAGCGGATGATGGTGTCGGTGATCTTCAGGTCTCTCTCCTCCTCCAGGTGGCCCAGCACTCCAGCCCGGAAGAACACCTTGCTCTGCCCGACCCGGAAGAGGTTCCGATCCAGTTCCAGAGCCTGGATCTGCCGGACAGGGAGAGGGAGTAGAGGGGGTCAGCACTGCAGGGTGCTCCCAGTCCCACAGCACCCCAGCCCCCCAGTACCCCAGCCCCCAAGGTGAGAGAGAGGGTGTGGCTACAGGGAGAGGGTGGGGCTACAGGGAGAGAGAAGGCGGGGCTACAGGGAGAGTACAGGGCTGCAGGGAGAGAGAGGGTGGTGTTACATGGAGAGGGCGGGGCTGCATGGAGAGAGAGGGTGGGGTTACAGGGTGAAGGCGGGGCTGCAGGGAGAGAGGGGGTGGGGTTACAGAGTGAGGGCGGGGCTGCAGGGTGAGGGCGGGGCTGCAGGGGGAGAGAGGGTGTGGCTACAGGGTGAGGGCGGGGCTGCACACACTCACCATGAGCTCGCAGGCCTGTTTCCCATCCATGAATGTGCGCGGGATCGCGTTGGGAGTCAGGATCTCGTACCTGGGAAGGACACAGACAGGACAGGGCGATGATTCAGGCCGCAGGCCGCCAGCCAGCCAGCAGGGGGTGCGCGGGCGGCCGGTACCTCTGCCGGAACTCCTGGAAGGGGATGCGGTTCGGGAAGCCCTGCCGGCAGATCCGGATCCCCTCCAGGACGCCGTTGCAGCGCAGCTGGTCCAAAACCAGGTGGGGCTCCAGCTTCCCGGCCTGGGAGAGAGGAAGGGCAGCTCTGTGAGCGCTGGGAGTGTCTCACCCCTCACCCCCCGCCCCACCCGGCCCACCCGGCCCCCTCACTCTCTTCTCATGGTTGGGGATGAGGCAGCGGACGAAGTTGGGGTTGGTGTTCCTCAGCGTGGCCATCAGGCGGCTCAGCGAGTCCTTGTAGAGCTGGCCCACGGTGCGGAACATGCCTCGCTTGGTCTTCAGCCCTGCGCCGAACGCCACGTCCCCCAGGCCCCCGGACGCCACCTGCTCCAGGCCCACTATTCTCTCCACTGGGGGCAGAGAGGAGTAGGGAGGGAGAGAGACAGGCAGTCAGGCTGTGACATCACCCAGCGTGATGCATCCACTGTGACATCACCAAGTGTGACAGCATTCACTGTGACATCACCCAGTGTGACAGCATTCACTGTGACATCACCCAGCGTGATGCATCCACTGTGACATCACCCAGTGTGACATCATTCACTGTCCCATCACCCAGAGTGACACCATTCACTGTAACATCACCCAGTGTGACATCTTTCACTGTCCCATCACCCAGTGTGACATCATTCACTGTGACATCACCCAGCGTGATGCATCCACTGTGACGTCACCCAGTGTGACATCATTAACTGTCCCATCACCCAGTGTGACAGCATTCACGGTGACATCGCCAAGTGTGACAGCATTCACTGTGACATCACCCAGCGTGATGCATCCACTATGACATCACCCAGCGTGATGCACCCACTATAACATCACCCAGCGTGATGCACCCACTATAACATCACCCAGTGTGACATCATTCACTGTCCCATCACCCAGTGTGACATAATTCACTGTGACATCACCCAGTGTGACATCATTCACTGTGACATCACCCAGCGTGATGCATCCACTATGACATCACCCAGTGTGACATAATTCACTGTCCCATCACCCAGTGTGATATCATTCACTGTGACATTGCCCAGTGTGACAGCATTCACTGTGACATCACCCAGCGTGATGCACCCACTATGACATCACCCAGTATGACATAATTCACTGTCCCATCGCCCAGTGTGACATCATTCACTGTGACATTGCCCAGTCTGACATCATTCACTGTGACATCACCTGCTGCAACATCATTCACTGATCGTCACAGTCCTATAATTAACAATGTGTGTTAATCAGATTATCAGCATGTGTGTCCATGTTAGAGGTTTACTACAGAGCTAGGAGCTTGACAAACTCCACACACGAGGAAGAGATTTTCAGATTAATGGGCAGAAAGGGCTGATACAGACTGAGAACCCCAACATTAACACCTAACAGGAAGGAGAGAGACACCTACTGTCAGAGCCATTGGGCTGCAGCGCGGCGTAGGAGTCGAAAAAATAGACCCGAGGGAGCGACTGAATGTCTGGGAGAGAGGAGGGCACAGCGAGAGAAAGGGGGGAGAGAGAGAGGGGGCAGGTGTTAGTACACGGGCAGAGACAGGAATCTTAGCCGGTCAGTCATGCTGGGGTCTGACTACACTGCCCTAGGTGCGGAGGGTGTGCAAGTGCTTCAGGCTGAAGAGTCCCTCTTCCTCACTCTTCCTCAGTTCGCTCAGCTCTGCTCTCCTGCTGCCCCTCTCACTCTCCTCTCACTCCACTCAGTTCAATACTGGCTGGACCAGTGAATAGACCAGTGTTGCCCAAGATACACACAATTAACACAACATCTACAATACAGACACATCATAGACATTTACACACAGACAGATGGAGCATTACTGAGAGACAGTGTCACTGTTCCTCAGGCTGGGACAGGAGATTACACACTGTATTATTATTATTGAGAGACAGGCTCACTGTCTGTTCCCCAGGCTGGGACAGGAAATCACACACTGTATTAATATCATTGAGAGACAGGCTCATTGTCTGTTCCTCGGGCTGGGACAGGAGATCACACACTGTATTATTATTATTGAGAGACAGGCTCACTGTCTGTTCCTCAGGCTGGGACAGGAGATCATACACTGTATTATTATTGAGAGACAGGCTTACTGTCTGTTCCTCAGGCTGGGACAGGAGATCACACACTGTTTTATTATTATTGAGAGACAGGCTCACTGTCTGTTCCTCAGGCTGGGACAGGAGATCACACACTGTATTATCATTATTGAGAGACAGGCTCACTGTCTGTTCCTCAGGCTGGGACGGGAGATCACACACTGTATTATTATTATTGAGAGACAGGCTCACTGTCTGTTCCTCAGGCTGGGACAGGAGGTCACACACTGTATTATTATTATTGAGAGACAGGCTCACTGTCTGTTCCTCAGGCTGGGACAGGAGGTCACACACTGTATTATTATTATTTTTATTGAGAGACAGGCTCACTGTCTGTTCCTCAGGCTGGGACAGGAGGTCACACACTGTATTATTATTATTGAGAGACAGGCTTACTGTCTGTTCCTCAGGCTGGGACAGGAGATCACACACTGTTTTATTATTATTGAGAGACAGGCTCACTGTCTGTTCCTCAGGCTGGGACAGGAGATCACACACTGTATTATCATTATTGAGAGACAGGCTCACTGTCTGTTCCTCAGGCTGGGACGGGAGATCACACACTGTATTATTATTATTGAGAGACAGGCTCACTGTCTGTTCCTCAGGCTGGGACAGGAGGTCACACACTGTATTATTATTATTGAGAGACAGGCTCACTGTCTGTTCCTCAGGCTGGGACAGGAGGTCACACACTGTATTATTATTATTTTTATTGAGAGACAGGCTCACTGTCTGTTCCTCAGGCTGGGACAGGAGGTCACACACTGTATTATTATTATTGAGAGACAGGCTTACTGTCTGTTCCTCAGGCTGGGACAGGAGATCACACACTGTTTTATTATTATTGAGAGACAGGCTCACTGTCTGTTCCTCAGGCTGGGACAGGAGATCACACACTGTATTATCATTATTGAGAGACAGGCTCACTGTCTGTTCCTCAGGCTGGGACGGGAGATCACACACTGTATTATTATTATTGAGAGACAGGCTCACTGTCTGTTCCTCAGGCTGGGACGGGAGATCACACACTGTATTATTATTATTGAGAGACAGGCTCACTGTCTGTTCCTCAGGCTGGGACAGGAGATCACACACTGTATTATTATTATTGAGAGACAGGCTCACTGTCTGTTCCTCAGGCTGGGACGGGAGATCACACACTGTATTATTATTATTGAGAGACAGGCTCACTGTCTGTTCCTCAGGCTGGGACGGGAGATCACACACTGTATTATTATTATTGAGAGACAGGCTCACTGTCTGTTCCTCAGGCTGGGACAGGAGGTCACACACTGTATTATTATTATTAAAGAGACAGGCTCTCTCTCCTCTCTCTCACCTTCTCTCCACAGCTCGGACACGAAGGGGTCAGAGGACTGGTGCAGCAGAGAGGCCACGTTGTCATTAAGGGGGTCCATGTTCTTCACCAGCCACTCGTCTGCCTTGTAGTCCACCTGAGAGACACACACAGACTGGCTTGTAGAAAACTGAGAGACACACACACACACACACAGACTGGCTTGTAGAAAACTGAGAGACACACACACAGATTTGGTTTTAGAACACTGAGACACAGACAGACAGACACAGACAGACAGGCACAGACAGACAGGCACAGACGGACACACAGACGGACACACAGACGGACACACAGACGGACGGACACAGACGGACACAGACGGACGGACACAGACGGACGGACACAGACGGACGGACACAGACGGACACACAGACGGACGGACACAGACGGACGGACACAGACGGACGGACACAGACGGACACACAGACGGACGGACACAGACGGACGGACACAGACGGACGGACACAGACAGACACAGACAGACACAGGCAGGCACAGACAGGCACAGACAGACACAGACACACACAGACACACACAGACACACACAGACAGACACACAGACAGACACAGACAGACACACAGACACACACAGACACACGCAGACACACACAGACACACACAGACACACACAGACACACACAGACACACACAGACAGACACACAGACAGACACACACAGACACACACAGACACACACAGACAGACACACAGACAGACACACGCAGACAGGCACGGACAGACACAGACACACACAGACACACACCAGACAGACACAGACAGACAGACACACACAGACACACACAGACACACACAGACACACACAGACCTTGCCAGCGTAGTGCAGGATGGAGAAGTCGGCCTCGTCTCTCAGCTGGCGGGGCCGCTGGAACTTGGGGTGACCTCCCTGCTCCGCGGTCAGCTTCTCCACAAAGGAGCGGTCAGTCGCCCTGGGAAACCAGCACTCCTCGTCCAGCAGAGCCAGGACACCCGGTGGGTTCGCCTGAGGGGTGCAGGTTCGAGAGCATCGTTCACTCACAGACTGACCGGTCCCTCTCTCTCTCTGGAGGAGGGTCAGACAGACTGACCGGTCCCTCTCTCTCTCTGGAGGAGGGTCAGACAGACTGACCGGTCCCTCTCTCTCTCTGGAGGAGGGTCAGACAGACTGACCGGTCCCTCTCTCTCTCTGGAGGAGGGTCAGACAGACTGACCGGTCCCTCTCTCTCTCTGGAGGAGGGTCAGACACACTGACCGGTCCCTCTATATCTCTGGAGGAGGGTCAGACAGACTGACCGGTCCCTCTCTCTCTCTGGAGGAGGGTCAGACAGACTGACCGGTCCCTCTATCTCTCTGGAGGAGTGTCAGACAGACTGACCGGTCTCTCTTTCTCTGGAGGAGGAGGAGGGTCAGACAGACTGACCGGTCCCTCTCTGGAGGAGGAGGAGGGTCAGACAGACTGACTGGTCCCTCTCAATTCAATTCAATTCAAGGTGCTTTATTAGCATGACCGATGGGTACAATCAGTGTTGCCAAAGCAAATGAAAGTAATGATATTTACATTAAACAAAACAAAAAATAGAAGTAAAATAAAATTAACAGACATATTACAGACATTTACAACAAAGACATATTATAAAATATTGACATATTCTGTAGGCGGCTGGAGCATTATTGGGAGACAGACTCACTGTTCCTCAGGCTGGGACAGGAGATCACATACTGGGCTGCCAGTTCAACTGAGTTCCCTCCTCCCTCTCCCAGTAGGATTGGGACCCGTTGTGATTCTGGCAGGTGTGGGAACTCTGGGATTAGATTTCTGAATTTCGGGAAGAATGTTTCTCTAATCCCAGAGTATCTGTCACAGTGCAGTAGGAAGTGCACCTCTGTCTCTATTTCTCCCCGCTGGCAGTGGGAGCACAGCCTGTCCTCTCTGGGCAGCCAGGTCTGCCTGTGTCGCCCAGTTTCTATGGCCAGGCTGTGGTCACTGAGCCTGTACTTCGTCAGGGTCTGTTTCTGTTTGTTGTTTCTTATTTTGGTCAAATATTCAGCCAGTGTGTATTATCTGTTTAGGGTTCTGTAGCATTCCAGTTTATGTTGTGTTTGTGTGTGTGTGTCCCAGTTTGTGAAATATTGCTGTTTGATCTGTGCTGTGATGTGGCTGAGTCTGGGTTGTGGTGCTCTAGCAGTGCTGTCCTGATCCTGGTTAGTGTCGATGTGGCTCAGGTCAGTAAGCCTCAGGACCAGCTGGCTCAGGGGGCTCTGTTTTGGGCTCAGCTCTAGGCTCAGCAGGGCTTTGTGGTGGTAGGAATTTTGGTCGCTGTTTTTTAGGTGTAGCCAATACCTTAATATTCTTTTCTGTATGTTTATCAATAGTGGGTACTGGCCTAATTCGGCCCTGCACCTGTTGTTAGGTGTTTTTCTCTGCACACGGAGGATG